>NC_048424.1:7984314-7997178 GCF_013103735.1 Etheostoma cragini
ACACACACACACACACACACACACACACACACACACACACACACACACACACACACACACACACACACACTCTCTTACATTCATGTTCAAACAAATGCAAATGTCCATTTACACAAACATTTTGCCACAACGGGAACTCTGGTGATGTTTATGCTTTTGCGAAAGAAAGGTATACAGGAGGCTTTCAGCAAATGTCAGCTTGATCAACTATGAAATTTCCCCTTGTTCTTTTGTTGTGATTTATTCTTACAGCATGACGACAAATGCAAAACAGCACTGGTGCATACCTCAGCAGCCTCTACTGCCTTTCGTGCACGTTTGCATAGTGTGAAATGTGGTGGTTTGTTGTGTTTTTTAAACTCAACTTGCAAACCAAATTTCCCATAACAAGCAATACAGATTTGAATTGTATTAAAATTAAGTGAACAGAAATGCGTCTACAACGTGAAGCTAAACACTGAATTTAAGTTTGAAGCATTGTCTTGACAAGATCTGGAGGAAATTGTACTACAACAGCTTTTTTATAGGGCGTTTTGAAGCAATTTGTGGTATTTGAATATAGTCCAGTAAACTAGTTTTGTTTAGCATTGTAAAACTGAGTGACTTTTGTTCATCTGAACGTGTGTTGGAGCATTACTTTTAAAGCATCAGCAAAGGCCAGTGTAACTACATAACTCAATAAGACATAAGGTATAAGAAAGGGACTTTACAGCTCAGTAGCCTCCTTTCTAATGGGTTGTGGGGGTCAATGTGGTGAGGCCACACTCCCTTCTGAGGTCCCTTCTCCCGTGTCATAAAATAAACATGCTGGGTGCGACCCTGGTGAGGGTGAACATTAACACCCCAGCCTCTGGCCCGGGGGTCAGCCAGGGGTCAGCAGCCTGTGGTGAAGGGAAGGACGGAGATTATTCTTCCACACTGACAGAGGCACCAACATGGCATCAGAGTCTGTGTAAGAAACTCACACCCCTGGTTGTTTGTTAATTCTGTCTGAGGGATTAATGGCAGCAAACAGACTCTTTTAGGTCAAAATGGTGTTTTGTTTACTCTGATCAGGCTGTGGGACGGAAGATTTACTGATCTTTTTTATTTGATCTAAGTTATAGATTAATCTCTCATTTAGAAACTACATTTTTTTTTACTTTAATAATTACAATTCTAAAGATGTGAGAGGATTCAGAATTCATTTAAATTTTTGGGAATAATTGCATTAGCACTTGTACCAAAAGAGCCAACAGTGTATTTCGGACATTTTTTGCTACATTGAGGCATGAAAACAAACCGTAAACCCGACTCTAAAATATTGTTACCCTTCAAGTTGATAAAGTGAACATTATAGAAAACAGGTGCTTCAAACACAACAACTTTATCATTCATTTGGAGTCATGTTTCTGAACACGTAATCTTTAGAATCAGATATCAGCACGAATGCAGAATCTGTGGGCAATGGGATAAGACTTGAAGATCAGAAGTGGTCTTTTTCCGTTTGTTGTCAGACTAGTATTCAGTCATGTTCAACTGGTTTTTGTTTGCATGCAGGAAAACAGTCCGTGTGAAGAGCAAAAGTCACAATGGCCAAAATCCAATTTCAGAACCCATTCGAACTCCCAAAACACCGAAACAATGAGTGGAAAGATGCTAAGACGCTCCATAGAGCCGAGCGGAACTGTTGGGTTGGGATAGTGAGCCTTTCACATGCAAGAAGTCCTGTGACCCTTTTTTCCATACAGAAAATTTATTGTAGTCACTTTTAGTAATTATAGCCAGTAGTGTGCAAATTGCGTCCCAGAGTACATTTTGAGGTGTTGTCATGAAATGTTTGTTGCACATCACAGACCAAAAAACCAGAAGAGGCAGAGTAGAGAAGCGTGTGCCTCACCCTGGTGCATTATTCAGACTGACATTCACCCTGACTGTGGGGAGTCACAGATGCCGGTCATGGCTAAACAGCTATTGTAGAGAGCAGACACGGACATCAGACCTGCCAAAGACTGGTCAGACTTCACATTGACAGTAAGAAGAGGGGTAGAGAGGGAAATCTAAGACATGACTGACAGCCATTCAGGCAGAGGTCAAAAAGCACTTGTAAGTAATTCTTTAGGTTTGCATTGTCTTTTGCAAAATATGCTGTTTGGCGGTGATTGTATATTCCACATACAATGTCAATCTAGGTATACTCGGCTAACAAAGCAACTGTGATTACCATCCAGGAAAACAAAACAGAAAGTGGAAATTTACAAGCAACTTTAAGCCATAGGATTTATTTGTGCTTTTAGCCTATCCACAATGTGCTTACAAAACCTCCCCCTGCAACAATTAGGGGGGCATAGATCACATTCTTGCCTTTGCAGAGGCCTGATAATAGCATACGGCTTCGGGACATCTCATTCGCATTGGAACGGTCTGGAAGATGCTTTACTAGATGGATTTATATGTTGCCTGCACTGTTTTCCAGTGATTGAATGTCTGTGTGCATGTGTTGAGCTGACTCTGTGTGGATCTGTCAGGGGACTCATAAGGCAGGTTTGAATTAGGCATGAGATAGAAGGAGGATGTGTGTGTGTTTGTCCAGGCGTGCATGTGTGACTCGTAGTACTTTATGGTAAAAAAGCGTGTAAATAGTGACCGGAGACAGATGTGGTCTCATCCCTTAAAGGCTGAGGATAAAAAAATCATCGGGACAAGACCTCAGGATCAGGGCAGAGTGGGACATTTCTTATGATACTTTCAGCCTTTTTTCTCTGTATAATGGCATCACAGGCTGATAATATCCAGTGAAATCAAATCTGGGAAAAGTTCACACAGTCGTTTTTATCTGGGCAGCTTACAGCTTTACCTAAGAGGTTAGCTATAGCTCTGAACACAAAGCCTATAAAACATGAGCTGGAGAGTTGTGCGAGACATAAAAGTAGTTCCTTTTAATGTTATATTGATTTGCAAACCCCATGTTAAAACACCTCTCGGTCATGGGTCATTACTTTCACCCCCTAACGAATTGTGCTGGGTGCTGAGCTGGAGCCAGTGCACATGAGGCACAGGACGTTTTCAGATCCACACGCACAGGTTTTGGGTGTCCTGGTGTCTAGACAGTAGCAGCCAGAGAGTAAAAGCTTGAACTGGAGAAAACAGTATACGGAGGTAAAGTAAAGCAACAGTTTATTAGATCCTGTGAAGAAGTGCTATCAATCATGCAGTGTTTTTGAACTGCTTAAATGGACAATTATAACCATGCAATCATATACTGAAGTCCTATTTCCTTTTTTTAACTTGATGTTATTCAGATATGATGACTGGCTGTGGGAAGGGTAGGATCAGCTGTCAGGGTGTTGTTGTGTGTATTAAGCGATGTCATCCGAGCATTTTTACATGCCCATATTGATAAGTACAATTAGAACAATTAGGCAGAATTACTGTCTGTGTTTTGACCTCACAACACAGTGTTGTGACAACAGGGACATCAACAGGGGGAAATTATACCAATTAATCAGTTTCACGCAATTAATGTTAAGACAAAGTTAAAACCAGAAAGAAAAGCAACATGTTGCTCAGCACTGCTGAGAGATCCTAACGGTTTGGTTTGCTCACATTAGTGCAATACATTTGTAAAGACACTACTTATCAGACTTTGTCAAGAATAGCACAGTCAAGTTTTGGACTTATTTCATTTATTGTCCCTGGGGTTTACATTCAACAGTCCAAAAATAATATTTATCAGATGTAGACACACTAAAGACAATCAATGTCTGACTTTAATAGAATATACGGTAAGAACAAAGTACTACAAACTGAATCACAGGAACAAACCCATTCTTTTGAGAAACAAGACAATTTATTAAAAATATATATATATATATATATATATACACATACATAAATATGTATGTATATCATAAACGAAAACCGTTGTGAAATACGTCTACGTTTAGAAGATCAGTAAAGAACAATGTAGATTGTTATTTTCTGAAAAGAATACTGGATATATTTTAAATGAATAGTAAAGTATTGCTGGAATACTACTGTGTCCAGCAGCCCTTATTCAGAGAAAGTAATGTAACTGACAAAGCTATTAAACTCCTTAAACTCTTGTTTTACGACAATGGACTGTCCTAAAACCGCTCTAAAAATGGAATTTAACTGCAGTAAGTAAACCAATGATTTAGTAATAACTGATACTAACTGTGATATATTCCCATAGAGATGAAAACTGCTGAATTTAAATGACAGTTTGTTGGCTCTGAAGTGTAAACAGCAGAGAGTTTCATGTCTGATATGGCAAATGGGTTTCACTGTATTTGTATATATTTGTAATCAACTATGTTCAATGCACAAATTGAAAAGCATTAATTTTGAAAGATTCAAGGAAAGTGATTGCATTGAATTTTTTCTGGCAATTGCGGTTTTAATTTTTTTGTATTCTTGGTGAGTTAACATTCTACATTTCAAAAAAGAGACGTGAAATGAATTAGATGATTCCAGTAGTTTTAAGCTCCTCATCATGTACATTTGACTACTTTAAGGCCAAATGTGAAAAAAATAGATAGAGTCAACATACCCCCAACCGGTCGAGGCAGATGACCGCCCACACTGAGCCACGGTTCTGCTCGAGGTTTCTGCCTCTTAAAAGGAAGTTTTTCCTTGCCTCTGTTGCCCGGTGCTTGCACTTGGTGGGAATTGTTGGGTTTCTCTAAATAACATCAGAGAGTCCGGTCTAAACCTGCTCTTTTGTGAAAAGCACAATGAGGTAACTGTTGTGATTTGGCGCTATAAAAATAAAATCGAATTGAACATATTTCACTACCTAAATTTACATTCTTAGCTAAATGTAGAGAGCTTTGAAACAGCATTTAGAACTTCACTATGGAAAGTAAAATGTACAGAAAATAGAACAAAAATGTGAGATAAAATCAGTAAAACAGATAAAACAAAAAAGCAAAATCCAAATTATGAAGAATTTGCCTGAATTATTCCTAAAACCACGGCTACAGCCTTGTAACTAGTAAAATAGGCTTCTAATAGGAGCAGCAGTAATAGTAGTAGTAGAAGATATAGAAGAAGTAGTCACTTAGTTGATTAAACTGTGTTTGCAATACACCATTACAAGCTTAATTCTCATCCTGAATCATTTGAAAAAGAAACTGACCTTTCACTGAGTTTTACCTCTCCCCGACTGACTAAACAAGCAGCCTGTGCTCCCAGATGTGAGATGCTACAGAAAATATGGTTCCCATTTACATTTTAATTTACCTATAAATGCTTCAACGTGAGACTTTACCCCTCGAGGAAAGTTGTGTTCTTTATCATCTGTTATTGTTGTTATTATTTCTACAGAGGCTTATACAGCATTTTATTTTTAGGCACTAGCCAACCAAGAACAGCAGCAGCAACAACAACAACAACAACAATTCTTTTTTCTACATCTCATGCTAACGTTTGGAGCAACGCCCCCCTTCAGGCTTTGTTTTCCTGTGGTAATGTGGCATTTACATTTTATGAGCTCACTAATCTTTTTTTCCCATACAGCATTGACTTGTCACCGGGCTGATTTACTGAACCAATCATTTCCATGTAGGCCAGTGGCTGAAACACTTTCCCTGCTGCAGATGAATATTTACATGGCAGTTAACAGGTGGCGAGTAGTTTAATGGTGGTAATTGCTCCATGGCACGTGTTGAGGAGGTGTAAGAGTTGTGTTGCTTGGGGCTGTCCCACTTCTGTGATGATGCATCCCAGGGGATATATCAGCATGTGTTCCTGTGTGTGTGTGCGCCATGTGTTACACATTCAAAGGTGACATCTCTGCTGCACATATACCCAGTTAAAAAGCATGCACTGTGATATTTAACAGATAATGCAGAGTGAGCGTTTTTTTTATTGCAAATTAAACCCTGACAGGGTGATGTAGGATTTAGTTTGCAAAAATGACCCCGTCCCTCCACATTAAAACAAGGCAGTTCACTAAAAAAAATCAATAATTAGACACAGCATATAGATCAAAAAGTATTTTATTGACTTAAAAATTGTCCTCCAGAGTTGCTGATCAAAGCTGTGTCATAAGATATACATGTGTCTCACTTAACCTTCACATCAAAATGTGTTTTTTCTTCACCAATGGTGTTGGTTAACAGTTGTCTGTGTGATAACTATTTTGATTGCATTTTCAATAAGTGATGTTGAAAAAAAAAAAAATCCTTGCAAATCAGTGGATGTTTTTAACAGTGAAAGACTATACGCACTCAAGATTTTTTAAAGATGAAATGATCATCATTTTCCATAATGCAACTTTAATGTTATTGATCATAGATAAGCAACTACATGTATTAACGATCCCCACATATATTGTGTTTCCTACATTTAGTGAGATAGAGCTATACCTTTTCTAGACCTGTTATTTCACACCCTTTTTCCTGTCCAGTGAAGGGTGATTAGGTTTTATTGTCTGTTCGACAGCCATGCAAATGTTATAGCACTGGAATGTTCCATGAACTGGAGCAGATGGACACGACAAGCCTAGACCTTTCACTCTCAAGGAACATGACATCACCACATATGGTCCCAGTGATTGATCTGTCGTTCGGGAGTGATGACTGGCCAAGTGGAGAGAATGAGGAAGGGATATGCACAGAGCAGAGGCAAAGTGTCGGCCTAATGTTTTCCATGGCTAAACGCATACAGTCATAAGTGTTTGTGTGTGTGTGTGTGTGTGTGTGTGTGTGTGTGTGTGTGTGTTTATGTCATATGTCTTGGAAAAAGAGAGACCTTAATAGATGGCCTACTTATTTCAGTTTACCATGCTTCATGCTCATTTATATTTTACTCACATTAAATGCATGACATCATTTATTTATTTTTGTTGCTCTCCTCAGAGAAGAAATTGTCTTCACCACCTTAATGTCACTTTGGATAGCGCTTTTCAGGAGCAAAAGAAACTAATAGCATAGAATAGCATGCATTATTTTAATTACATGTCGTAAGCAGCAGTTTTTAAGTGAGAAGGTCAAATACAGAAAGACGGTGTGTTTAAATTGATTAAACTTACGCATTTAATAATAATTATGACAGATGGAAATTCTATGGTTAGCACCATTAAACAGCAGAAACATGAGTTATTATTCACTGGCTGGTACAAAGGCCAACATGCCGCTGAGGTGCTATGTCTGTTCAAAAAGTCCAACATGGCAACTGTGTAACCAGAAGCTTAAAAAGATGCAAATGCTTGAGAGAGAGAGAGAGAGAGAGAGAGAGAGAGAGAGAGAAAGAGAGAAAGAGAGAGAAAAAGAGAGAAAAGAGAGAGAGAGAGAATAAGAGATAGAGAGATGCTGGATATGCAGTTCCAGACACAGAACAGAAGCTGGGAGCTTGTCTTGTCCTGCTGTGTGTCTGGCAGATTGCTATGGAGCCTGTCATTGCGGCCAGCAGGGTGTCCAGCCACTACATGGCATTCAGCAGGGGAGCTGAATAAATCACTGGAACACACACAGTCCAGCTTACAATTCACCTGACAAAGCCAAGACTGCCCTCTAGTCACGCCTGTACTTTGTGCCACTGTAGAACCGATATTATCCTGACAGCTAAAATAGCACTATTTACTTAATTGAATTTGCACGGAAGTGTGCAAACGGAACGTTTTACCCATAAGCAAATGTCATACAATACATAAAGACTAACTATTAGCAGATAGTAGGAATAGGTTGTCAATGGGTGCATAGAAACAAAGAAATATCCAACAAATACTGTATGTACTGAAACTGCTTGTTCATGTTTGGCCCTGCAGTGTTGCTCAACATGGTTGGACGTGGGGTGTAATTTGGGGTCGTTAAGGAAAAGTCAACTGTGGGACCCTTCAATCCCAACACTGACCCATTTCAATTCATTTTTCCATAAATAACCTTCAAGATTTAGCAGAACCAGACATGCAAAGACAAGCTTGCACACTGCCTTCAACTCCGGATTGACCAATCAACTCAGGTCCGGAAGTTTTTGTAGTCATTTTGAGCATTTTAAGTAAATGTTTCTTATAATACTTAAAAAAAGTTACTTTAGACAGCACTCCATTTAACACCTATTTTTGCCACACCTGTGGCAATTAAAAAGTCTAATTAGTCTTCTCTTCCACCAAAAGCTATTTCATTATATTTCAAATTTCTATAAGATTTTTTGTTTTTGAAAATAATATTTTTTTTATATCCACAGTACTAAAACTGTTACTGTAGTATCGCAGAGATAGATTACATGAGATATCAGGATGAATTTCATTTCAACATTTCAAGCATTTAAAGTTGTATCATAAACTAATAAAATATCTCTGTGTAATAGTAAAACAAAGAGCTACATAATATTTATGTCTTTTGTTGGAGAATTTTACATCCAAATGATTGACCTGTAAACCAGCTTTGTTCCAGCTCGTAAAGAATAAACAGATGGAGTTTAAAAATGTCTTTCAGGGTGAATGTATAGCTGACACTAACACTACAATGGGTTTAACTACCAAATGTTTATAAGAAAATTAGAGATAATTTAAAGCATAGCTGTTGTAGGCCGTTTTATTGCAAATGGGTTTAAAGCTTTTAAAGGTGCCCTGCCACACATATTTCATTACTTTGTGGTAATACCATGGGCTACCTTGTCTTTTTGTCAATGTACCTAAGTCAAACTTTTGGTTAAAAGCATATTTAGGATGGAAGCGCCACATTTAAGATTTACCGTATTATTGTTTTTCGGTCAAATGGCCTTTTGAATAAGAGAGCTAGGGGCACTTTTATGCCAGCCTCAAAATAGCTATTTTAAAACACTAAGAAGGCTCGACACAACATGAAACTTATATATGGACCCAACATATAAAAAGAAAAAAAATGCAAGTAAAAACGGTTTTCTGTGGCTAACAGCATTCTCTAAAGACTTTTGTTGAAAAGAGTAAAAAAAAAAAAAAAAGTGCATGTTTACCTAATACCACCTGTTTAAATCAAAACATGAATAGCTTAATCAACAGTGGAATTTTAGGTTAGGTTGATTAATTAAAGCTTTTTAAGCATTTCTATTATATATATTGCATAACTTTGGATGTTTTTTGAGGGTTTGGATGGTTTAGAAACTGTATTTCAGACAGCAGCAGAGTAATTAACTATGATTTTAACTCAACATCCAACCTAACAAAAGTTTTGTGTACAATAACAATGAAGGGACCTGGAGTTGTGCATTTCCACGCTCACATTCTCTATTTCATAGGCAGGCTTAGAGGGCACAGAGATGTCAGTGTAACCTCGTTTTATCCTGGAATGCAACAGGGAAAAGCATGAAAACCCTGCAATTGGGCCAGAAAATAATAGACTGTGCTCCTGGCTAGAGTGGCTCATTGGTTTGGATTCAGGAATGGCATGTATTTACATGAGACACCCACACAGGCCTCCATAATCAATCTTCCAATCTCTCAGGGTGCAGACTCAGCCAAGAATCAATGTGCGGGATGGAAGTCATGGTAAACAGCATGAATCTTTGCCAGCAGTCTATTTAAAACCTTTATTTATCCACAGAACTGCAAATCTTTTCCTGCAGTGTCATACTAAACATTAAAGTTATGCACATGCTGGCATTTAGGGATTCATGTTTGCCATCTTACCCACAGACATGAGACAAGATTTCCATTTCATCTACAGTAAGTATCCACATAGATAAACATATATAAAGACATGATGGTTTGAGACGTGTACGCCTTTCAGGAAGCAAAAAAAACACACAAAGAAGTCTTATTTGCATGTTTTATCTTGTTTTAATAATACATCAAAGAGGGTTTAATGTTAAGTGTGCTCAATTGGCAACTTCACTCTGAGGAAGACTTTAGCTGTCACTGTTGTTGGACCAGCTGTTGTTGGTCAGAAGATAGCTCCAATGTGAAAGCTAATTGATTCTAAAACCCCAGCCATTTATATACATCAAATACACAAGATACATGTACATTTACTTATAAACGTTAAGTTTGGACCTTTAGGAAGCAAACCTACCTACTAGAAATTATGTTTCTATACAAATTTGAAAGTTGCAACAGTGTTGATACTGAACATATCAGTAAGCTTGTAGTGACATTATTAAACTTGTTTATCATTTTTAGGGAGTTATATGAGAGGATTAACATCCCTTTATCTGTTCTTTAAATATGAAGCTACAGCTAAACTGACTCTTGCCAAAAGAATACACAATCCTCCAGGAAGCACCTCTAAAGCTTATGAATTAACAAATCATTTTATTGTTTGTTAAATTTAAGATTTATTTGCTGGGCACACAAACTTTACACTGAAGCTAACCAGCTGCTGGCTGTATGGCTTCATATTTAATAGACAGATATGAGAGTGTTATCTACTTTAGCAAGTGGGGTATCTTCTCATATTACAACAAGATCAGAATCCCAAATAATTAAAAACAGTTGTCATAAAACACAAAGTATTGACGATGATATGAATGTTCATCAGATGCTTGATTTCGGTTTTAAGTTTAGCATTTAATGGTGATTAAAGTCAGTGATGGAAAAAAAACATTTCCACACAGAAAAAAGAGACGCATATACTATATCCAAAAAGAAATAAAGCGTCTTGTCCATCCCTCTAGTGTTGTTCCTCTTTCAAACCTGATGAACAAGGGAAATGCCATGTTCTGTCATTTCATTCAGCCCTTGTAATTTGTCTATGTAAAAATCTGAGGATGTGCCCACAGATTTACTGACATCTTGAAATAATCTGAAAACACATAGAGAGATGTTAACTGGCAACCTGCCTTGTTGTTCTTCTGAACTTCTCTGAAAGGCAAATGTAAACACATCTGTAAATATCACTGCGGATGAAGAATAACAGGGGTTCACACACCACTGTTCAACAGCAGTTAACTATAATGCAGTTTTCAATATTTTCCAGGATACACCAAATTTCACTCTGAAATACACATCTTGTGAGGATGCGGAAGTTGAGCGTGGAGAACAACACAGTAATGAAGTAATCACCAAGCAAAGACTTGGGGGGGACAGTAGGATTAAAGGATGGAGGAAATGCATGAGAAGTAGAAACGAGAGTGGTCATTTAAAATGACCAGTCATGAACACTTTTGGGTGAATGAGTTCTTTGGTCCAATTACCAAGCAGATCTTAGTGAGAGCAGGGCTTTGCTGGTGTGTTAATGGGAGACATGAGGAAAACATGGGTGTTCATGTGGAAAAGGATGAGTATTTTCTGGCTGCATAGCAGAGATAGATGGGTGAGAATGTGTATCAGGTTGATGTTGTCACTATTAATTGCTTTTTGGTCGGTGGTCTTCACGCTTCACTTTTCATTTTTTGTTGAGCTTAATTTTCTGTCTCTGTTGTCACATTTTTCTGTCTATCTTTGCCTCTCTGTCTTCATGCATTTTTCCTCCTAACCTCAGCTAGTGGCAACCACAAAACTGCAAATGTAGCAGCTTAGCAGACCAGAGTGAGGGCAGATTTTTACCGAATCTCAAAGCTAAAGCCGGTTGATACAGGGAGCTGCATGCCAAGCAGTTTCACCAGGATTTATGACTTGGCCCAATCAGCAGTGCTGGCAAACTAATAACTGTTGCCTGATACATACAGTGACCAGATCCTATCGTTCCATTTTAAGTTGGCCAAACAGCATTAGCAAACACGTTTGTTTTGGCCTGTAGTTGACACAAAGTTGACAATACTGTGAGCCCAAGTGAATTTAAATAACCTCTATGGAAGTAGTAAAAGAATGACTGAGAGATGTGTTGTTCTTGTATGGAAATTTACATTCATTTGATATTCCACTCCAGCACAATCTAATAATTACTGTGTGTGGTGCAGAGACATCTGAGATACAAACAGTCACAGGTTCTATTGTCACATTGTGTACATCAACTGGTAAAGCATGCTCAAATTTACACTATGGACTCTGCAAGTCTCTCTAAATAAGAATGTGAAGTTCTTAAAATGTTATTATTGCTATTGTTGGCCCTATATTTAAATGGCAGACCCATTAAATCAATAGACTTAGGAAGTGTGTGAACGTTTAGGGGGGGCTTGCTCATGCCTTAAAGAGGGGACTGATTGTGAGTCTTGTTGTTAAGAAACATTCATAGCTGCAAGCATGTTAGCCTTAAAGGTCACAAAATTTAACTTTATGGTCCTCCAGTGGCTAGAAATGGCGATAGGTGTTAACCAATCCCTGGGTATCCTTCTATGCCTTTGAGAAAATGAAATTTTCATGATTTTTTCATGATTGTGAACCTAATTTTATATACTTAACGATTTTTTTTATTCATTCAGATTTGGCTGGGTGGTAAATAATACATTTTCATGTGATGTTAAAGACTCAGAAAACATTTATTTTTGCTTTACCAGGACTTTAATGACCCCATCAAATCTCCACACAGGTATCAAAACCATCATAGTATACTCTGCAGAGTGAAATTCTATAGTTTATCAGCACAAATAAGACAAGGATAGGTCTTTGGAGTTGATTTGCTATGATTTTATGGTAAATCCTAAATTTGCAAGAAACCTTCCTAGTTTTCTTAGTCTATACTCTCTGTATGGTGACTGCAAAAGAGAATAATTAATTATGACGTTTTGTTTAAGTGAGTGAAGTTTTTGATATCGCACTGCAATATAGAACCATGCCAAAGTAGACAACTCTGTAAACCTTTAATTTCTGGATAGTAAACGTGAAGTCATAAAGGAAGATAAAATACAATAGACAAATTAAAACTACATTTTCTTTGGACTTTCTTTAACTGTGTTTACATTGTAAATAAAGAATAGGTTCTTTTCAGCTTAACCTTCCTATGGTGTTAGGGTCCCGACGGACCCGTTTTGAGTTTTAACATGCATAAAAGCACTTCATACATT
>NC_048424.1:7997278-8121447 GCF_013103735.1 Etheostoma cragini
CTAATTTAATACACGGGTCCGAAATGACCCGCTAACACTTCAGATGGCAGCAGAAAGCTAACACCAGAGGAAGGTTAAGCTTAAGAAGTACTTTCTCTGTGTGCTTTGGCAGATTTACGGCCTTTACAACTATGCCTCATTTAACATCGTTTACTCAAGGAAGTGATTATTGCTCACTAGCTGACATAGAAAAGGCCAGCTCATGAATATAAATACATTCAACCTGTTTGCTAAACTTTTCCAACCATTATAAACATATCAACTGCTGTGTGCTGGTTTTTCTGTTCATGAGTCATTTTAACATTTTGAGATGAGCTTGAGCAATTTGATTATTCTTTTAAAAACACTAAACACTCCATTTCTATGGAGACTTAACACCATCCACTTTCCAAATTCTCATACATTGCTCATATATTTTAATGTTGCTGTTATAATTTGCTATCCCACTGGCCAGTAAAGTGAAATTATTGAATCTAGTTTGTTTTTTGTTCTCGTTCTTCAGTCAGTTTATTTTCAAATCCACAACATTTTTAAGTTTACTCAAATGAAAAATCACAATTTTTTTTCAATTTGATAAAGACTCATTTGCATATGTCTACTTCATTTTTTACCAAACCTGCTGTTCTGGTTCCAGATGGAGAGCTGCCAGCCAAGAAAGGTGTTCGCTACAAACCCAGCTGTGTAAATTGTTAATTTTGAATCAGTAAACAAAAACCTGAGTCGTCCGCTGAGGCAAATATGATAATTGTTTGCGGATTATGGAGATCTGGCTGGCAACTCAGCAGAGGCTGTGAGTAAACGAGAAGAAAGCTCAACTCAAACAAATGCAGTTACTCAGCCAATGGAGCAGTATAAGGCTTATGGCACACACTGCCATGATCCAAGGGGGAATATCCAGCATGTGGGCCCAGGAGGGTCTCTGCTGGTTCAATCATTAAGACACACATGAACATCTAAAAATAACTGGATTCTGAGTGGACCCTTAAAGCTAAAAACAAATTTAAAGCATGTGGAAAAACATAATCCATGTCAGGCAGCTTTTCCTTAGATACTGACAGGACTAATCAAAGGCAGACTGAGAAAATTGCTGTTGGAGTAATGGGGTAAAACTAGTGGATGTGTGAAGATTTCTAGGTACTTTTAGTTAGGAGAATCTAGTAAACAATAAATGCATTACCTCAAGTGATATATTATGTACTTGGCAATGAGGTTTAGCACACACAGGAGTTAAGTATCTAACATTTTATCGGATTGTATTTATTAAAGCTTTAGTGCGTAATTTTTTGATATCCGTGAACGTCCAGTCAATTTTAATCCGTTGCCAAATGAGTTGCTACAAAGCTAATTTCAGCTCCACAAAACTCTCTCTTTGAAGATTGTGTTGTCCGGCAAATGCGCAGAAGCTCGAATGATGATAGTGACCTCGTTTGAAAAGTCCGTTGTGTTTTATAATCCTCCGTGTCCTCTTTGGCTACCAGCAATTGTGTGGAGGAGGGGTGGGGGCATGTGCACAATCATGGAAGGATTTATCATGTGGATGCGCTGACATTGTTGTTGTCATTACTTAGAATTACTCATGGGGGCAACAGAAACTACTAACTGTAGCTTTAATGTCCAAGGTGAAGAAATAAACTGATAGCTGGCATTCAAATGTATTCAATAATACATTTAATTAAAAGGAAGAACTTAACATTTTAGAAATACTTTGCTTTATTTGCTTTCTTGTTGAGAGTTAAAAAAGAATCTCGATACCACTCTCATGTACATACCAACACGTTTTCACTTTCAATTAGTCAAATAAGGCAATTAAGGCAGCTTGCTTGGTGGCCCTATCCTTCAAATGATGGTGCTGTAGCTGTAAAATGTTTTCAGTTTTGAACACGTGATTAATGTTTTGGATTAAAAAAACCTTCTTTATTAGATTTAGGCAACAAATCTACTTTAGGATTAGGAAAAGATCATGGTTTGGATTTAAAATAGGACGATTGTCATGTGCCTTAAGTTGTGACCTGATCAAGAGCGTTACGTAAATGTAGTCAAACTAAGTCAACATTGACTTTCGGTGTCACATGGGACACAAGGTCTTGTGTGTGAAAATCTTGTGTTTGTTTGACACATCCATCCACCCCATCTTTCTCCCAACGCAAACTTTGTAGCTCTTTATACTACTTCACCTGACTTCCTCAAGCGCCCATCAGAAGTACTACATCCACTAGAGTTCACTGCTATAACAGCCAACTTACCTGGACGTTTTTGAGGGAGGGCGGTCTTCTATTAAACAGTCCTGCACATACAAAACAAAAAAAGTGCACCAAGCTGCCATTTTTGAAGATTTGGGAGTAAGTAAATTTGTGAGTAAGTAATTTTGTACAGTAAATGTTAAGCTACAGCTAATACCTGGTTAATTCTAGCTTAGCACAAAGACTGGAAACAGATGTCCAAGGTAACCAATTCAACCAACTGGGGATGTTGCACCTCTAAAGCTCCCTGATTCACATGTTATGTCTCATTTGTTTAATCTGTACACAAATTAAAGAGAAAAAAGTTGTGTTTCACTAGTGTTTTTATGCGTTACAGTTTCTTCCTGGCAACCAGCAGAGAAACCAAGCTGAGAAATACTTTAGCACACAACTCTTATTAAAGCCCCAATGTATTGTTTTTTGGACTTTTGGATCTGTTTTTGAATGGATTGAACAAAAAAGACATTACCTGTTAATTAGTGAGCTTTGAAGGTGCTGGTGCGAGGTTTTTGTTAACTTTGGACACAGCCAGTGTTGTTTGGCATTGTTTATTAAGAACATATCATAGCTGGTTGGTAAGCTTAGACTGGAACAGGGATGGTAAATTCCCTATGACCTCAGTCAGTAAAAAAAAAACAGAATTCCTTTAAAAAAAATAAAAAAAATCTACACCGAAAGCAACAGTCTGTGATTAACTGCATAATGCAATCTTTCGTCATTTTAAGCACGACTGACATCTTCCAATACAGCATCTACTGACCTTTAAAGTGGCTGTTGTATATAGCTGCTCTTTAAAGGATAATTGTATATCTGATCCTTTCACTTTTCAAGAATGGCGATAATTCTGTACAGAGGTGCGACAATCTAATCTCTTGACCACTGGGGCCACATATCCCAGCAAACCTTTGGATCAAAGCCTACCAGGGACTCCTTAACACAGTGTCCCTTGATCCCCTTTTCTATCACACAAACAAAATGCCCCCAAAGAGTGTGTGAACGGCCCACTCTGGGAAAAATGGAAAAGAGACTTTAATGTATGGAACGGTGTAAGTAGAATTGCTCGACACTCTTTTCATTGACACACAGCCACTGTTGCTGTCTCCCCTCTCTGTGTGAGGCAATGGTCTTTAAGGATGGGTGGTCCGTCTGGGGCTGAAATCGGACGTGTGTGAGCTCCCTTTGTGTCAGGGGAGAGGGGCCTTTGTTCTCTTAACCAGGGAGGTGGGACCAACAGATTAAGCCTTTAGAAGTGCAACCGACCACCATGAGGGCACGCCACAAGGGATGTGTTTGGATGTTGGTGTGTATGTGTGTGTGTTTATATGTCTCTGTGTCTATGTATTGTATGTCTTCGTATGCATGCCCAGTACGTGTTGTGGATTATGTGTGCAAGTAGTAAAAAATAAATGAGGAAATAGAGCAACCCCGACAGAGAGAACGAGAGAAAAAGTCAGAGTGGGCATTTGTACTAATTTGCATGCGAATTAGCATGAGTTAGTGAGAATCTGATGCAGGTCAGCAGGTCAATAGTTCTTATCCATCTGTCCTTCTGATGGCATGCCTCCCAGGTCAGTTTGATTCCTCTGTGAGGGAGCTAATCTCACCCCAGTGCTCAGTGAGCCTCTACAGCGTCCTCTGATCTGCTCCTTCAAACCCCTCTGCTCCCCCCCCCCACACACACACACACACATTACAAATGGGCCTGAGCTGAGGGGAGGAGGGACACACACACACACACGCACACACACAAACATATGGATAGTTCATTTACTAGTTTTCTTCCAAATGATTCACATGAAAAGCTTCAGAATGAAAATTGAATCTGATACGGTACATTTCTTACATTTGGTGAATTCAGTCAGTAGACGTTACTGTTTTTGTTCAAGCATCACATTAGTGAATACCGTTATATAGTTTTCAGTGACAAAGCATCCCTAACTGTATTTTAAACACATTCCTGTTGTTGTCTAAATGTTCTCTCACTCCTGTCATCCTGTTTGGTGCATTCCGTCTTTTTAGACACCAAGCAAGTAACAACACATGCTAAGAATTATTTTTAAATACTGGTCGACCCATGTCTGCAGAGAGCAAAGCTTTTGGGAATAGGATAAGCACACCATCTGTGATGTACTTCTCCATCAGTCCTCTATCTCATGAAACAGCCCGACCTCCTCCACCTCCTCCTACACTCCAATTCTTCCCTCTCTCGTTGTTCAGATTTCTTGTTCCTCCGTCTGTCATGGCGGCTGTCTGAACAAACAAACACATGAGGGTCCGTGGCGAGCCAGACGGCGTGTTGTGGGATTGTTTGCTTTGGTTGCTCCTGTGCGGGAGAAAGTTTTCTTAAGAGGCACACAGAGGTCTGGAGCTCAGCAGAGAGACCTCAAAACAAATATTTACCCTTCTGCCTCTAGCGCCTGGGACCTTTCCTCTCTTCCTTGGACATGGAATAAGAGAATGGACCCCCTTTTGGTTCCGGAGAAAAGAAGAGATGTTATCCACAGATACAGAGAGGCTTGACTCTCAATTTATGGGCTGTGATTGCTTTTCTAGATTATCAGTTGATACAATTAATGCTGAACTCAACACGGAATCAGTGTGCAATCACACAGCTAATCTTGCAGTTACACACATCTGAGAGACAGAACAACAGGGCTGTGTTACTTTGTTTTTACTGTCTCTAACCCCTTTCACCCGGTGATTCCTCTGATTATCTTGCCAGTTCTGCCATGCTCTTACTGTCCTACTTATAATCTCTACTCTTTCCATGCCTTCCTGGTACGATCAAACACAAGTCAACAGATATCACTGTCCCTCCAATGCAGCCATTAAGCTCAGCCTCTATCTGGATTTAAAGTGTTTCTCCCGTCGCTCCCCTGCCTGTAAATATGCACATGTTTGACTGTGGGGTCATCAAGAAATACAGGAACTGGGCAGAAATGCCTACTTCCTTGCAGCAGGGGGGCTCTACCATTCTCGGATGCACGCCGTCACACATCAGAGATGAACAATAAAGCGTAGAGGTGAGTGAGAGGGCACTCACAGGAAGTGGATGATTTCACTTGTTGAGGTGTGAAGCCTGTGATGGACAGATATGCAGGTGTTCATATCCTGCAGAAAGGAAATAGTTGTACGCTTTACTGACCTCCACTGAACAGTGGGCTGCCCTTAGCTTGGACATGGAATTCTCAAAGCCTGGTTCTCCTCAGACCAGTACATAGTGAGGCTAAACAAAATGCTTGGGCAGTGTTAACTAATTTTTAGGGTAACTTTGAAAAATAATGCTTTGTGTTGTACACATTTAAAGAATGTACATAGAATAAAACAGAAAGGCCATTAAATCACTCCTTTTGTTAATTTTTAACAACATGGAGCACCGAGGCTCAGAAAAATAGCAAGATCAGCTGTGGTACTAGAGCGCCATCTTGTGTGGTTCATTTTTGCTTCCAGCACCTTTGGAGTGTGTTTTAGGCAGCCAGAGCATACACAAGACAGAGATGCAGATTCAAGGAATCCATACACTTCAAGAGAAATTTGAGTTTTTATTTGTGCTTCATCAACTCTCTTTATGATTTGTGTTTCTAAGGGCTGATAGTGGAATAATGTTAGTGTTGCTGACATACAGTATATATGTCTTTCTATCCATCTTCTACATTTCATTGATCTTTGCATCTTGAACTTGCTTCACAACCACAATCTTTTATGATCTTCTTCTGTTGATACTTTTTACCTTGTCTGCAATCTGTAAAGACTTTATATTATTTTATAACACAGTTTACCTCAATGTCAAACACTGAATACCCCTCTCTCAGTCGTGATAAAGGTTAGTGGACCGGGGACAAAGATGGAAATAAGTCCAGTTATAAATCTATCTGTGACATAGCCTGATATGTTGTATTTAAATGTATCAGCTCCTATGTGTGCCCCCATGGCATAGTGTATTGAGGCTCTTTTCTTGGCAGCAACAACTCTGGTTCACTTCTGTTGCATATCAACCCGTTATATCTCACCACATTTGTCCTCTGTCTTTTTATAAATACAAAAAGAACTTTCATAGCATGTATCCATTTAGTCACATGGTTAAATTGTGGAAATTTTGTTTGTCAAATGTGTATCTGTAATCCCGGACATAGGCAATTTGTGTTTTATAAAACTGGGTGCTTTATTCCAGAATGTATGTATATATTAAATGTTCCAAATTTAATGAAGCAGAAATTCTTTAAGTACTGGTATTGGTAACATTGGCTAATTAACCTGCAGTAACCAGATCTGGATTCCTGAGGCACCATGGGGGCATTTTTTCCACCGGGACTTGTCCACCAAACCAGGGTTCTTTGAGCCCTGCTGATTTGTTCTCAGACAACACCAAGGAAGCTGTTCTGTAATTAATCCTGACCTCTGATCACCCTGGAGGGCGGCACACAAGGTAACACTAATGGGATCGTCAAAGTACCTTGAGTTAAAAATAATACAGCAGCTGGTTACTATTTCCACCACTAGGTGTCAGCTCAGTTTCACTGTAGAACTGCAGATGCACAGGAAGCAGTCGTGACATGACTGTTTCAGAGCTCACACAGAATGAAATCTCTGCTTTACATCCGGTGTAATGATGCACTTGCATGAGTTGTGTGGTAATTATTTACAAAAACAAATGACTATTTTACTTCTCTTGTTGCTTCTTTTAATGTATGTTTCATGTAACATGTTGGCTCACCAAAGTTTTGTGAAGAAACATATTTAGATTCCTCCATATAATAATGAGCCAAATTAAAAACAATACAGAAAAAAGCCCTGTACATTTATTTATTTTTTACGGTAAGGATTGACCGAATTAAATAGATACAGATGCAATCACCAATTTTCAGTAGCAATGCAGGTAAGAGTCCGTCGCTCAACAATTGTTTCTTTTAATTAGTGACCATATCTTATCTGATTATAACAACTGATTATAAACTATCTATCAACCAGCATTTCACAGCCTTCTCACAGCATAATTAACGTGAATCATGGATAAAAAATACTGGTGTGAGAATATCACAGAATCAATATTACGGGGTGTGATATGAGTAAGACCGAGAGAGAAAGGATACACTTGATGATACTTATCAGTGTCTAATAAATGAACAGACGGTGTCATCATTTTTCATCATAGCTCTCTCATATGTTCATGTCAGCAAGGCCAAGATATTATAATAATAAATGACACATGATATAGGTGGTGCTTTTTGTAATTCTGGTAACTACTTTTCTTTTGAACACAACATAGCTCTTGTAAACTTCCACAATCACATTCTCATTCATAATTAAAGGAATAATGTCAGAATGTCATTTACGCCACATTCCTGTGTAGACATCTGAGTTTTGTTCTAGACTTCCACCCATCTCCCCCGCAGTCAGTGCCCTTCAGACCATTTTAAGGCAAAGAGGCCGCTAAGGAAGGGCTGTCAGCGGATATGGATGCTTCCAGAGCTCATTAAAGGGCTGTCTGCTGCATGCCAGGCTCTGGGAGACAGAGCCGTAGAGATAAAAAAGAAACATCATAAAGGAATTCCATCCATCATGTTCTTCCATGACATTAATATCTGTCACACACCTCTGACAATGCAATACTGAACCCCTGGAGTGAGACATCTTACTATCATAGAACTGCAACGCAAGCCAAGAGGGATACTAAAGTGTGTGTGCATGTTCTTGTGCATATGTCCCTGTGTACTTACACATTTGTTTGAAGGAGAGAGGGAGGGTTCATGGATGTTTTACTTCTCTTGCCTTGTGCCTATTATAAAACATTGACTGTGATATTGCTGCCAGTGTGTTTGCTTTTCCCCTACCAGAATAGTTTCAGTAGTCTAGTATGCTGCACAATGCAGAGCGTGCAACACACATACCACTCCAGGCTGTTGTACCAAATCTGAAATTTGGAGCACCACTGCGGGATGTTTACAATGACGTGATTCATATGTGGAATATCAGGTTGGAGTAGCAATATTAAGGTGAAAGCACTGTACTCAGCACATCATGGATTTAAATGTGAATCCTTGCTGTAGGATGTCCTGCCTCTTTACTGAGCTATATGTGATGAAGCAGAAATGTCCTCAAAATGATTTAGTAAGTTCTTTTTCTGAGACTCGCTTGACTCCCAGAGGACGGATTCACTTCTGTGTGACTTGTCAACTCTGCCTCTGCCTCGCAGGGATTCTATGTCTTGCTCAAGGCATTGGGAACTTGAACTGGATGAAGGATTGTTTTGCTCCAAACATGCATTACACTTTGTAAAATGTACATGTTTAATTGCAGCCATGGTAGAATAGAAAGAAGTATCCAGATCCTATATTCAATTAAAATACTAATAGTAGTAAAGAAATTGTGTGAAAATACTTAATTACTCAATTAAGTAAAATTCATGGATTTAAATTTATATTTAGGTCTAACATTAGGTTAATGCATTAAAAACATTGACAGTGGGTAAAAAAAAAGTTGCTGTGAAATCTGTTCTGCGTCTAAGCTGTATCTATTGTATGTGAACCCAGTCTTTTACCATTTTACTTTTCTGGTAATACTCCGCCAATTGAAATCAACCATTGAGGAATACAGCTTACAGTCACATTAAAGGTTTTTTAGAGCCTTTATTCCTCTTGTGGCAAACATCAAGTCTCCATTTGAACCTTTGCTTTCTTTCTCTCCCTGGATCATAACCAGACTCAGCAGTTTTGACCTAATCAGTCAATAAACCCGTAAATCAAGCTGGTGTTGACAGCTTTTCAATTTCGCACTGGTTAACCCAGATCCATTTGCTATACGGCTTACTACGAGGCCAGAGAGTTGTTTTCATCACTGATCATTCTGCATTTTTGCTCTTATTTTTATTCCAATGTGTTGGCTGCAAATCCATTCCAAGGAATTTATGCTTTTCAGCCAGTCTGGAGCATCAGTGTCTTGTTAAAGGATTTTTTGACAAAAATTGATTGAATGTCTGTTGCAGGGAATGAATTTAAGCTTTTTGGTTCACTTTTTTAGGGTTATATTATATGAACTTTTCTCTCTCTCTCTCTCTCTCTCTCTCTCTCTCTCTCTCTCTCGCTCTCTCTCTCTGTCCCTCACATTATTTCCTCAGCTTGCTGCAGCAGCAGCGCAGCGCTGACTGGCACTGACAGGACTCTCCTTGGACCTGTCCTCCGGGCCATTTGTCAGCAGGCAAGCCCCGCACAGCAGAGTACAGATTGGCAGTTGGCTGTAACGTTCAATGTCAATGGGCCTAGGCACCGTAGGGGCTGTGAGTGAGAAATAATACAGAGCCGAGCTGAGTAAACATGATCCTCCGGCATAATAAATCAGTTCATAGCACTTCCTTGACAACATAAGCCTGTCGGGTATGAATGAAAACGCATGCATAAATATTCTGCCTTGTTAATATTTTATCAGTTATACCCGCCCTGCATCCACACAAAAACACCAAATGTGATGAACCAGCTGCATCCATCTGAACGCTGACCATATGTTGTTCCACATTTCTTGCTCACTGTCTGTGAGAGGCACAGCTTGTTTTCCACAAGTCTCTTCTTGCAAGGTGATTAATCATAATTTCAGACAAAACACTGAAGTGAAAAAAACACCTAATTTCTCCTGAGTGTTGTTTTGTTTGCTGTTCAGCAGCCTTGAAATTCTTGCAGCAAAAAGCGTGTCACTTAACACCCATTCTGCAGCGGGATACTTAAATCGCAGCTGGTGTAAAAGCATGGGTGACGTGTGTTTTTATAGATGAGAATGGAGATATGTGGTTCTAATTAGACCACTGGCTATCTCAGCGGACCTCATGTCACTGCTTGTTCCCAAACCTTTGCTTTAATTACTCACAGAGAAAGAGGATGTCAAGTGAAAATAGCAAGTAGGCTCCATGTAAGACATGCTGGATGATTTTAGCTGTGGGGCACCAGAGATTCAGACTAGGAAGGACTCTTTAGACATGCAATCCATCACAGAGAGCTGAATTCTACTTTGAAATAATAATTATGGTAGTACTATAAAAATGGTTTTAATGATCATGAAATGTATTAAAAATGACAGCATTATTATTATTATTATTTTCACATATGCTAGCGGCATGACTCTGTGTTCCTCTGCTGTTATCCAGACTGAAATATCTCAACCATTGGATGGATGAAATCTTGTTTATGTCCCCCATGATAAATCCTAATGATTTGTAGGGATTTTTTTAACTGATTTTTTCTTCTAGCACTAGTCTGACATTTGTAGTTTGTGTGAAATGTCTCAACTGCTATTGCAAGTGTATGACTGTAAGTGTTGGGCAAGTTACTTCCAGACTGTAATATATTATAGATTAGGCCTACTACTGTCAATTTTGAGTAATAAGTTATATTACAATATTGCGGTCTCTGAATTGTAATGCGTTACACTACTTTTGCATTACTTTTGAGTTACTTTCACAATAATAACACTGGAAGTTTGACTTGGCAGCTAGCTTATGAATTTAACCACCGGATCAATAAAGTCTCCTCTTTATCCACTTTAATACAGCATAGATTATTTGTTATATTTTGTAAAATGTATATGAAATGCAAAGTAACTAAAGCTTTAAAAATAGATAAGTAAAACGTACAATAGGCAAGTAATAAAAATAACAATACTCAATTTAAAGTACCTTACAGTTGTATTGTATTAAAGTATGGCATTGTTGTAAAATGTTTGTTTAAAGCACTTAAATAAGATGGGTAAATTGTCATCATTGCCACTTAATACTAATGACTTTCCCATGTGCTTCAACTCTACTTTGTGTTTAGTGCTAATGCTTGTAGCACGCTAAATTAAGACTATAAACATTATAGGCCTGCCTAAGATCAACATGTTAGCTTTGCCAGTGTGAGCATGTTAGCACACCAACATTAGCGTTTAGCTTAAAGCACCGCTGCCCCTAAGTCCAGTCTCACAGAGCCAATAGCATGGCTGTTTGGACTAGTTTACTAGAAACTAACATAAACCATGGCTCCAGACTTAATCTAGCCTACCTTCTTCATCATGTTTGTGAAAAGCTCATGCTTTGTCATGACCATTTTTAAACAAAAAGGATTATAGCATACCACAGTAGGCTATGCATTTTTGGTAGTCACATGTCACCACCATGTTGCAGAGCTCCATGTGGATATAGTGCGGCACCAGTCTGTTTTAAAAAAACTAGTGTGTAGATTTTCCAGGCTGACAATTGATGGGCTGACAACTGAAACCTTGTACTCTGACACACCTGTGTGGCACATCACGATTACCCACAAGCCTAAGAATCATAAGTGAGTGCGGTATATATTCCTCCATGCAGGTGAGAAACCAGAAAGAAAAGATACAGGGAGAGAGACAGATAAACTAAACAAAGTTGATGTTTTCTCAGGGGAAAAAGAAGAAAAAAGACACCTCATTCTTCAGCTTGTTGGTGGGTCGCACACCTTCTTGGTTACCATGGTAACATACATCCCTGTGGAAAAGGGTTCTGGCTCAATCCAGGCCAGTGTTTGATTGAATGGTTGACAGGATGCAAGACGAATGATGACGTAGCCTATAAGAGCCCTACTGACAGCCACACTTCACACTGAGGCACGGTTAAAACCAATAATAATAATGTTAATAATAATGTGTGTGTGCATGCGTGCGTTTGGGCATGCATAGCATACATCATGTATTGGGGGGGGGGGTCTACGAGCATTTCTGACAACCTGAGAAAAATATTAATGAGTCTACACAAACTATCTAACTCCTCATCCTGAAATACAAATATGCGTATTTCATGGCATGAATTCACTTGGAATTAATGTGTGCATTTATAAAATAATCTACCACTGTATGTACATGCATGCATTAGATATCTACTGCTGTCCCTATTTGCATATGTTGCAGATAGGACAATAACATACATTGGATCACAGAATACCATTTTTCAAATCAAATAAGGGTGGCAATAATTTCTGTTATAAGTCTGAATTATTCTGCTCTTTCTTACCAACTACTTGGTTGCACACACTAATAATCAATACCAATAAATAAGCAAGAAGATATTGGTAGATGAAAATGGTATGCGACACATGTGGCAGACGCAGGGAGCTACATTTAAAAAGGCACATTGTCAAAATCTGCGCCTACTAAGTACTGTGTCTGTCTCTTGCCTTTATGCAGAATGAAGTTCATTTCCGGTGATAATTAAAGCCTATCCACATTTTCATCTTCTTACCTCTACTTTACATAATTATCCCCAGGCCTTTCTACTTCATAGACTCTGAACAGCTGGATGCTGAATACAGAAGTACTTTCAAAAGATATAATGTGTTCAGAGAGAAAATGGGCTTCATCATTACTGGCACGTCTGACCAAATTACTGTACAAGAACATATGGACATTAATCATGGTACTTTGACCTTTAGCTTCAAATTGGTTGATTATGGTTAAACCATCAAGCCAAAAAAATGTGAATTAGGTCATGATGATTCTGGCTTAAACCCAGAAACACCGTCACCAACAATTACAAGCAAATCGGGAAAACAAAGCAGTCTAAATCAACACATATTCCTCCTATCTCATATATACCATTTGTACTGTCAGTTAGTGACTGGGAGCAGCAATAGTGCCAGCCAATTGCATAAGTGGTTCAGTAATGCTATGGTCAAGTTTATGACCCCCTGAACAGCCTGTTCCATTAGAGGTGAGTTGGGAGCATTGGAAGGGCGCGTACCTAGTAATCTTAATGCATTGTGAGTGCACGAGGAACCTTTCAGCTGTGAGACATTACCAATTGCCTGTACTTTCCTGCTGCCTTTTGCGTTTAACGACCTAAGATATTTATGTAATGACGTGAACCTGCTTTAGTTTTAGACCTAAGAAGTGTGGACAAGGTCTCTACTTTTCTAAGCAGTTAATTTAGGTTTAGGGGTTGACTTGACAATGTAGATGTGAAGTAAGAATTGCTAAATGTACAGGATAAACTGGATGAAGCAGAATTCTTATAATGTATTAGCTATAACCTATTCATTCCCTACATATCCCAAACATGTAATGTCCCAAGCTGTATTCATCATGTTTAAAGGGTTATTTCACCCACATTAAAAACAGACAATGTTTTCTCTTTTGCCATTTTGCCAATCCCCCAGCTCTGCATTTCCCCAGTACAGCAACTATTTATTAGTGTTTGTTTTTGTTACCAGCAACTTGTTGCTTCTCAATGGAAACACAGCCTGTGAAAGTGTTAATGCGGCCTGACAGAAGAAAATAAGAATTGGCTAAGTTTGTATAAGTTGTAATTGAATGATTTTCTGGCGGAGATTTTATTCTTTTATAGTGGGAGTTAGCAGCAGTAAGCAGAGTACATAACACATGCACTAGTAATAATTAAGATACAACAAAACTGTGTTTGTTGATAAAGATTGTTTATTGTCAGTTCAGCATTATTTCAATGAATGACCATCACACTACTTTCTGCATTAATTGGTAGAGCTGCATAATGAATGTGATGGGTATTAGGTGCATGCCTCTTTGATGTCAGATGTATGTGGTCAATGGGGCAATGGAAAGCTCTTGCATAGAAAGTTTGTGTGTGAGTATTTCAGATGCCACCTAAAATTTGTGTTTTCTCAGAGCTCCATAAACAGGGCTGATTGTCAACAGAAAGTCTGCAGTCAGCTCCTTCGCCACAGGAGGATGAATACACCAATGATTTCCATGGAGATGGGGAAAGAGAGAGGGAGAGACTGTGTGTGTGTGCAAACAGAAAGCTAGAGGGAGGTGTGTATATGTTTGGGGGGGGTTGTGTTGGATGATAAATGAGTCTACACCATGCTGTCATTTGTACTTTGGCATCCAGTCCAAAGCACAATTTAGTGTAAAATATTACGCTGGCCCCTTCAGATGACAAAGTTTAATGCTGATGTATGAATAGACAGAGACTATCCCCAGCTGCTATTGAACAGAGGGAGGTAGCTATTCTTCCCAAAGGGCAATTAATTAGCGTACACACAACCGTTGCAAAGGATGGACACAGAAAAAGGGCAGCATCATACTAAACAATGAAATGCAGATAAGTCAATGTAGTGATTGGTGACGTTAGATGATTAGAAAGCCAAAGAGAGAGAGAGTGGAAACCAAAGATGTTTGGGGCTCAGCTAAGATATAACATTTTTCAAGATGTTTCATATAACAAGATAAAACAGTGTATTATGTATTTCTTCCCATATAGAGGTTGGTGTTTGAAATGTTCTTTTTCTTAAAAAAAAAAAGGGTTGTGAAATCTTTAGAATGGTGTTGCACATTTCTTTTCAGAACTTGTTTATTAATCATTATTTCTTTCATACTTGTCAACTCAATTCCCACGGAAATTACCCATAATGTTTTACATTTGTTTAGATGGGTGTGGCTCCATTCTTCAGTTTAAGAAGCACTCAACATATTCACATAACACAATGCCGTGATGCAAAAGCATCAGTTCAATTTTGCTAAATATTTTTTATTTTTTTCAGTCTCTATATAGATTTATTTAGATCAAAGAAGCAGACAATGCTAATACTTAGTTTTGTGGTTGTTAGTTCAGGTAACTTATGGTCAAGGCTGCAATCTTGTAGTCACACATGTGACTTGTAATAATGGTTATATTTGCCAAAATAACAAAATACAATTCAGTGTGGTGATTTTTGCAAGTTAACAACAAACTCCTCAATGTGGTGGAAAGAAACCTCAGACCCAATATTAGTCTCACAGTACTGCTATGCCTGCTGTGGTTGTCTTACCAAGAATGAGGAAGAACACATAATTGTTCCGGTGACAAAGGACATGGTATTTACAGTCATGCAGATAGAACAACATATGCTTCTTCACACTGTGTAACTATATTCAATTCATTTAGTCATGCAAGTTAAAGCTGCATTCCTAAGAGTTAAGTTCCACATACCATATGTGAGAACAAGAAGGTTGGGGCAGTTTACTTTGAAATGTAGTCACTCATTATAATAATAAATAATATATAATATAAATTGCTTGGAATTCTTTGTTAATTTTAACGTAATTAACAAAATACAATAGTAAACAGTAGTTTTGGCTTTTTACAAAAAAAGGCTAGGAAGAAAGTGAGTAGTATCCTGGCAGATAACTCCTATCCTGTCTTCAGCCAGTTTGAGCTCCGGAGGTGCTACACAGTCCCTCTTGGAACTAAAACTGTATTTAAGAAGTCCTTCATGCCGAGTGCCATCAATACTCTTACTCAACAAAGTTACTGATGAGCTGTAATGCCGCAGACATTGACATGGACTTTTTTAAATGGCTTTGTCGGTTTTACTTTGTATACTTTATGTTGTTGTTTCTTTTGTTTAGTAACCTGAAGACAAATGTCCACCCTGGTGGACATTAAAAAAATAATCTATGTTCTTCCTATCAAATTTGTAATCTTATCTGAATACGTTTGATTTTCTTCAAAATCAAACAGAAAAACTGTTAAATACTACCTTCTATTTAAAAAATGTATGCAGCCACAGAAGGTTGAGTTCCAAGATATTCCACACATTTAATCAAAGGTAACATGGGCTAATTGCAGTTTCGTATTTTTTTTCTTAATCATATTTACGGCTACTAATCCAGATTGCATTGTTACATCACATTACATTATTCTTTACTTCCCAACCTTGGAAAACTACAGCACACAAATCAGTTTATAGAAGGAACTTCAAACTGTACTTTTTAAGTTAGTTACCAATCTTATTTTCCTCCCAGTTTCCAAACATTGTTTTCTCTTTGAACTCTTTGTGAAGTGCAAAATGTTTTTATTTGCTGACACGTTTTAATACGGCAAATATTTTCTTTGGGTGAGACTTGCAACACAGGATTCCAGTAGGCAGATGGCACCATGCCAGCAACGGTATGTTCACCTGAGAATACGTGTGGGTGAGTCTCTTTTGTTTTTGCAGAGAGAACATGATGCCTCGTTTGAACTTTATTTTCAGAATAACATTTCTTGTTTAATAATTTGTGTCATTACAATGTTTTATCCCTTGTGTTGTCTTTCCGTCGACCATGCAACTTTTTGATTTCAATTTTTTTGTCACTTTTGTTTTTTCAGTGTTTTTGAAGCTTTTTCCAACATTTTTGTCACTTTGTTTCAACATTCTGTTATCTTTTTTTCTTCAAATGCTAGAAAATTGAAAAAAACACCCACATTCAATAAAAGTAGTGAACAGATCATTTATTTTACTTTTTAAGAGCTTTCAATGGAACCAGCCACACAAATCTCTTATATAGAAAATTTTTGAAAATGGGTCAGCTTTGACCCAGTGACAACAGGAGGGTTAAATGAAAAACCAGATGTGTTAAATTAAAAAACCAGCTGTATATAACTGGCTCTCATTTATTCAGCCAAAATGGCACTGCATAGTTGCAACATACCTTGTAGTGCAATCAAATTGGCCTCCTTTTCGATTTGCATCTTGTGGAAACTGAACAAAATTACATTGTGAAGTAGTAATCATGTGAATATGTGAAACCTTGAGAAATGAAGCAAAGCTTTGAGACGAGGGAAGCTGGACACAGGAGTGTCTAGCTAGCAGAGTAAGATAAGATAAACTTGCAGCTGTGACTGTGTGAAAGAGGCGTGTTGGTTCTTTATTTAACTTTGGCGAACTATGTTAAACCCTAAACTTGCCTAATACACCCAGCTACAGCTCAACCAATAATAAAGCAAAGAATATGATAAACTAGCCCACATTTGTGTAAAACAACTATATACCACACCCATTTATGTAAAACAACTTTCTGTTCACACCCTCCCAATAAATCGGCAGAGCAGGGGATGACTGCTGAATGATTTCAGTACTCATTCCCCTTTGCAAAGAAAAAAGCTAGTCTGTGTCCGTGAGTAGTTTTTTTACTTGAGGCTTTGAACCTAACAATCTTTTCTTCTGTTTTGAGTGATATAGAAGCTGCTGAAAACCGGGATAAAATTCCCAGTATGCAAAAGCACACTTGGCCGATAAAAAATAATTCTCCATTTCATTGATGTCACAACTTCTTCCTTCTCCTACAGTCCTTCATTATCTGCATCTATGATCAAATTGTTAATGCATGAATTTCTATAATATTCCCATTTAGGTGAAGTTAAATATGTGCAGTCTGCCATTTTGACTGATAAGCTTGGAACCTTTTTATTGTCTATTGTCTCTATATAGTCTGATATTAGATACACCCATAGACTGTATATAAAACTACAGCCTATTTGGTATCAACACGAGTGTGGGAAAAAACAAGACAAAACATAGTATGTCACTGAACTGTGTATGGTCAATGTGCTACTCTAAATTGTTACCAAATATATATTTTAAAAAGACTAAATTCAGAAGAATATTTGGATGTACTTATATTTTCAATATAGACCTTTTAACAGTACAATGTAACAGTAAACATACAAATTCTAAATGGACCCAAGTTGATTTCCTGTTGCAGTGGCATCAACGAACAGGAAGTTAACAAGGGGTCAGGCAGTTTTCTAGCAATAGAAGTCCATTAAAAAGGGCTATTGGCCTATTTAAATGGTGTTTTTTTCTAAAGCAATACAATTTACAACAGCAAAGCCCCTATATAATCACCAGAAACAAATGTAAAAACTCAATAAAATTACTAATATTCGTCACATCGAAACACTGAGTAAAATTTAGAAAGAATAAGTATCATAGACGTTAGAAGAAGTGGATGTAACTTTGGGGTCTGAAAAGTGAAGCCACCCTGGACATGTCTTAAACCTGCTTCGGGGGACAACTCCACTGGTTGCAAACAGAAGTCTATGAAAAGTGTTTACATGTCTATCTGAGGACAAATTTTGTCACCGCATCACAAACATGGACGATGCAGTCACCAAACGTACTGTTCTAAAGACCAGTGTTGTAATAACAGATCGGGTCAGTGCTCGGATTCATCCCTTCACTGTTTAACTTGATAATGTGAGATCGGTAAATAGTCAGTAAATATCTGCATTTTTAGGTGAACACGTCATTTGAGACTGCAGTGACTGAGTGCTGGGTGGTTTCAATTATTGATTAATATTCAAAATTGTATTAATATCATAACTTCATTGATACTAATACATATCTTTGTTAATTGATAACAACCTGTTCCTATCAGAGCCCTATCACCCTGAGTGTTGTTAACATTTTTGCTTTTACATTTACATTTAATCGTTTTTTGTGTCTTCATTGACATTTGACAATTACAACAAGTGAAATTGCAAAAGTAATTCAAACGTCTTCTTGCTAATATCAAATTAAATACCCTGGTCCAGGATGCTGGACAGAATGGCTTGACAGACATGACCCCTCTGGTGCTGGAAACTGGGAAACCCTCTCTGATCCTTACAATGGGTACCCAGGAAAGATCTGCTCTGAACCAGTAGATATTGAGGCCAGAACTCTATCTGGACTCAGTGTGGCTGCAGCAGGGATGTGATTTTTAAGTAAGTTCTGAAAGACTATGAACAATTTGAATGTGTTTCATGCAATGATTCATATTGTATTCTACTGAATGTGTTGCACCGATGTTTTAACCGTGTGTGTGTTTGAATACCTGTTGAAACCAAACATGTATATCCACACACATTTTTTGTTTTTATATTATATTATGTTCTATTGGTCAACCATGTACGTTGCACCAATGAGCATCAGGAAAACACAGTCTACTGAGCAAAAACATGTATTTATCTGAATAATTCTTAAATGGTTAGGTGGTACAATATGCAGGTCTCTTATATTTTAATAGTGTCCAGTCATTTTGCTGTGACGGCATTGCATCTGTAATATTAAAAAAGTTTTAAAATACTTTTCTATTTTTAAGTATTCATTGTGTTTTATGCTTCACACAAAACATGCAAACGCGTGGTTCTGTAAGGCTGTACATGTACTTCCGAACAGTGGTGGTTTGAGCTAACCGCTAATTTTAGCATGCTACCATGCTCACAATGACAATGGGAACATGCTGATATTAAGAAAATATAAAGTTTACAATGTGTGTAAACATGCCAATATTTTCATTTATTTTTTTCCCAAATCTCTTTATTGTTATGTTTTTCAAATTAATAATATTCACATAAATAATGTATTGTTGAGATGAGTGATGACAAACGGAGCTTTAAACCCATGTACTGGACCTTCACACCTGTCGCCCACCCACAAAAACAAACAAAAACCCAGCACTCATTCTTGCACACAAACACCAGAGGCCTGTTCTACGAAGCAGGATTGACATGCCCAGGATTTCTTTCAGTTCCCCAGCTTCACCGAGCCTAAAAACCGCAGTCCTGCATAACCTGTGTCACGACTAGTTTAATAAACGTGGGGTTTCCCAATCCAGAGACGCGCGCATTCACATAAAAGAGGCGGTGTTTGCACAGCATGACCAGTCACGAACATCTACCAGAGCTGCATATTTTACATAAAAAGAGCAAACTATAATTCTACATGAATATGAAGGACACATACACGGTTTCACAGGCAAAATGAAATAAAGTCACTGCTTCCTAAAACAGGAAGAAAAGCTGACAAAAAAGCTGACACTTTTAATATGTAAATAACAATGCTTATTAATATCACTTCCTCATTAGTCAGGCAAACGTAAAATTTCAAGCCAATAGGAACATTTAAAATTGATGGGTGGTGGTCAATGTTCATAAAAAAGGACAAGTTTGTGAACGGGCAATCCAGATGTTTACATTGAACTACTGCAATCATTACACAATGTAGCTTTAAAAAATCCTTACTTTTATCATTGTAAAACACAAAAAGTCTTTAGGTTTATGTAATGTCCTCCGCTCGAGATCTAGCCTTCACCTTCACCGCCCTTGGCATTCCATTGACTGCCATTCATTTTGGCAACAGTAAACAACTTTACATCTGAAGCGTGTAAAGACTCTATTTGTCCAGTTCTTATTTTCTAAAGAAACACAGGTATATATAAAAGGCTCCCTTACCTTATACCTCACATTATTGCTCCGTAGCAAATGTTTTTTGTAAATATAGGCCAACGATTGTGTCATAACCACGCAACTTACCGTTGCATAGTAGAGGAATTACCAAACAGTAAAGGATAAGCTTGCAGTTTCAACTTAAATTAGCTGTTTAGGTTTAATTACCAATGTTAACTAGCATTTTAGTTAGCAATAATTAGCCTGCGCCTATGTTATCTCTTAACATATACCTGCGCTCTCTGAGTCATTTTGAAAAGGAGTGACAATAGGTGGGGTGCTAAGAAGGTTTCATTTTTATTTGACTTTTTTAAACTATATCATGTTGTTATCATAGTTAAGCAATTACGTATGGTTTTAGCAATGTACCCCAAACAAAAAAAAGTTCTTGTTTGCTTTCAATGGTGTCCTTGCTTTAAAAATCTTACTGATGGAACACTGACTCATTTGTTTTTCGCAATAAGGACCAGAAATCTGGGGCACGCCGTGAACAATGTTCCGTTACGGTGCGCGTGGAATTAATTCCTAACTCCAAACAACACTAACTGGTTTGTCTTCTTATTGTATTAACAAAATGTACTGTGCAACTTTACATTAATTGCTGCCTGACTGTCTAATTGTTTCCGTGACAAAGTTTTATGAGATGACATCTAATGCAAGACTTTGTTCAATTAAAGTGAATGTGAGGTGACCTGGTTAGCAAGGTCTAACATAACATTGAAAAAGTTAAAAGATATAATTATTTTAATGGGACATTGTTTTATTTGGGTGGTTCCAGTTTAAGTGGTAGTGACTCTAATTGTTCTAATGGGACATGGTTTTATTTGGGTGGTTCCAGTTTAAGAGGTAATTTTCATGCTCTCCATGTTTTTTTTTTCTCCATGTGTTATTATTTTAGCACTTACCTGTTTGCATAAAAATAAAGTGCATTACATATTAAATGTATTATTATTATTATTATTATTAATATGGACTTTAACCATTTTAATGAGACATTGTTTTATGTGGGTGGTTCCAGTTTAATTGGTAATGACTTTAATTGTTTTAATGGGACATTGTTTTATTTTGGGGGTTCCACTTTCAGTGGGCATGACTGTGACTAAAATATGTCTGGTACATCAATATCTTCCAGAACTGTATTTAAGGAGAGAGACAGAAGAAGGGCTCAATCGGCCACGCAGACTCTCACACAAGTGTTCAACTGAGAAATACTGTTGGTGAGTTTTTGATTTTTGCAGAGGTAACATAATGTCTCTTCTGAGCTTAATATTTTAAATGTAAGTTGATATATATTATTATTTATTTAACAATTTATGCAACTATAAACTGGATATTTTGTGAATGTATGATTTAAATGAAGATGTATTTTGTGTAGATAAATGTGTAAAAAGATAATATACATGCACTTCTCAATGCATGTTTATACAATTTCATGCTACTTTTGAGAAATTATTTTGATATTGCACACATTTAAATGCGTTCATAAAATTAAACATCTCCCACAGTTTTGAAGATCCCTCATTATCTGCAATCATGATCCAGTTGGTAATGTATTACTTTTTATTATGTATTAATGTTTTTTCAATGTAGATCTACCCATTCTTTAATAGCACTGTGCCATATTCTGTGATTGTAACATTTTTATTTTCTATTGTCTCTGTTAGCTGAGTGTAGCCATTGTTGCAGGATTGTTCTTTGGTAGGTTCATCTCAACAACTGCAATCCAGTGTCATGATCACAAACAAACATACAAACAAATATACTCAGTCCCAGTTTCAACGCCTTTTCTGATTACCTTTACCAGAAAGCAACCAGCAGCCACCAAAAGTTTGCGTCGAAAGACCAGGTTAGAGATTCTTTACATCGGCAGTTCTGACATTTATAGTACAGACTAAACCCATCATTGGTTCACTTTGTATAGAAAGGTGCAGAAACATGTTTAATTTATCTCAACTTAAATACTTTGGTCCAGGATGCTGGACAGAATGGTTTGACAGAGATGACCCCTCTGGTGCTGGAGACTGGGAAACCCTCGTTGAACTTCGCAAGGAGTACCCAGGAAAGATCTGTGCTGACCCAATAGATGTTGAGGCTAGAACTCTAACTGGACTCACTGTGGCTGCAGCAGGGGATGTGATTTATGTGTAAGTACTGAATGAGGATGAATAATTTTGATGTTTCAAACAATGATTCATCTTGTGTTCTACTGATTGTTTTGCATTAATATTGCTACTACAGTATATTTGTTTGAATACTTGTTGAGATCAAACATGTTTTCACTGTTAACATGTTCATAGTAACAATGCTACTGTATCAGTGGCACATCCTCTAGGCACCAGGAGTGTCCATTAATGGTAACACAGCAAATGGATCTGGAGATAGTGAAGTCCGGACCAAAGTGATGGACCGAATGACCATCAGAAAGATTGACACACTGACATTTTCTTTCTTAGATCCATGCCACTAGCATGCTACTCTGTATTTCTTTTTTCAGAAGTGACACAACTAACGGATTCGCCTGCAGGAACCAGGACCAACCCAATAAAAAGATCTGTAATGATTATCGTGCACGTTTCCTCTGCCCTCCCTCTTTCTGTAAAGGTACTGTGAACACATTCTTTTCATTGGCAATTATGACATTTAAAGTACAGACTAAACCAGTCAGTGGTTCACTTTGTATAGAAACGTGTTGAAAAATGTCTAATCCAACTCAACTTCAATACCTTGGTCCAGGATGCTGGACAGAATGGTTTGACAGAGATGACCCCACTGTAACTGGAGACTGGGAAACCCTCGTTGAACTTCGTAAGGAGTACCCAGGAAAGATCTGTGCTAACCCAATAGGTGTTGAGGCCAGAACTCTATCTGGACTCACTGTGGCTGCAGCAGGGGATGTGATTTTTAGGTAAGCACAGCACAGAACTGCATAGTAACCCTCACTAGCATACATGATAACTTGCTGGTTGTGCTAGAGGAAGAGCCAAAGGATCAAAGTCAGGAGGATTCATCCTCTGGAGACCAAGAATGTCAGCACAAAATGTAATGGCAACCCATCCAATGTTCTTGGAGATATTTCAGTCTGGACCAAGGTGTTGGATCGACTGATGAACAGAAAGATTAAAAGACTTCAGGCATTTCCATTCTTATGAGCCAACAATTAAGTAGACACCGTTATTAGATTATTTTGAGTTAGTGCCACCTTGTACTGAACAAGGATGAATAATTTCAAAGTTTCACCTAATGATTCATATTGTGTTCTATTGATTGTTTTGCATTGATATTGCTACTATATGTGTTTTAGTACCTGTTGGGTTCAAACATTTCATACTCATACTTGTTAGATCCCTGCCACTAGCATGCTACTCTGTTTCTTTTTTCAGAAGTGACACAACTGACGGATTCGTCTGCAGGAACCAGGACCAACCCAAGAAAAATATGTGTAAAGATTATCGTGTTCGTTTCAGCTGCCCTTCCTCTTTCTGTAAAGGTACTGTAAACATGTTCATGTGCAGTGTTAATCTTGATTTAGGGGCTCTGCGTTTAACTAACAACGTAGGTAGGCTTCGCACATTGGTATGTGAAGGTACGGACGCTACACCGTACCCTACGCTGTAGCCTGGCATGCACCTCCCCCGAATTGTAACCATGCGTCGCGGCCCTGCAGACTGCAACCCATGTGATTGGTATGCTTGGCTGTGGCCTGGTAGCGTCTACTTGTATTAGGGTTCTCCCTCCAGGGTTAACTTTTCCTGAGTCAGAATGCTCCAAAGCTAAATCCTGTCACTTTCGGCCTTGCTATTCTTCCAACCTCTTTAAACACACTTGAACATACATGCTTTCTCGCCTAAATGTTTTACCAAAAAAAAGTGATACAGCTCCCATATACTTTGGCCCTCTAGGATGTGCCTGAGGTCACTGGGAACACTCTCAATTAGATTAGAATGGAGCTTTTCTATTTCCGTCCCAGTAAAGCATCTGTAAAAGGATTTGAAAACACCACTGTTAACATATCAGATGGGATACACGCAACACTAGTACCATAGCCATATGTCTCAACTTTCTACAGAAAAATATCCAGAAGAAAAACACTCAGAAAATGGATTTTGTATGAATCTTTTTACTCGTGACATGTCTGTGCGTTTCTCTTATTTCCTTTTGAAAAGTTCAAAGAAAAAGCCCAAAAAGTGAAAAATACAAAACTTCTCAAAAACAAAAACACATCAACATCAATCACACACATTCTTGAAATAACTATATACATAGATTTATAGACATAAGTAATTATAAATTAATGAAAGGGTGAATTGCAATAACTAAGGTCCTGTTTTTGCTTGACACAGCTGCAACCATCAAGTTAAGTTAACTCTCTCCGTGCCAGGAGGCACACAAGGCTTGGACATCACTCCTCCACTGGGTTTGGTTTGCAGCTGCACGTCGTGCTCTGTTCCACGTATTCCAGCCTGCACCGTTACGGTCCATTTCCACCATTCGCCACCAAGTTGTTTTTGGGCGGCCTTGGTCGTCTTGCAATGTGACGTCCGTTGTTTCTGTAACAGGCTTGTTTTCCGGGAGTAGGTTGTTAGCCTTCTGCCCAACCCCCAAGCTTGGAGGGCCAGTGGTTTTCTGTCAGGGTGTCCTTCCCTTAGACTGCGTTGGTCCACGACAACATAGGGTGTAACTCCCCATCCGCCACCCAGGGGGACGCGCCTCATACGCTGTGCAGTCCCAGCGCGAGGGCTGCAACCATCACAGGGTTAACATTTTCTGGTCAAGTTTGGTATTAATCGATTTGTCTTCTTATTGGCTAAACAGTTAGGCGACTGTGTCTGTAGAGATGATACATTAGAATGACACAGACATACTAGCACACAAGTAGAAATCTTCACAACGGCAAGTCAACTTAGGAAGGCAACTGCGCAGGCTTTACGTACTTCCCCTTCTCTTACATTCTTTATGTGCATAAGTTTATAGTTTGAATAGTGTTTTAGCTCTGTAGCGTCACTTCAGCATGTCTCTATTTGTTGTTCCTTGCAGTGTGCTGGACCAAGTGGTTTGACCGGGACAATCCCAGTGGAACAGGGGACTGGGAGGATTTGATTAAACTGAGGAAAGAAAACCCCGGACAAATCTGTGCCAACCCTCTGTCCATTGAGGCTGTTACCACTGACACGCTGACCCCAGCCACCTCCACAGGCCAGACCTTCTTCATGTAAGTTGCTTTATAGGAAAATAATTTGAAATGTTAAATGTACCTTTTACTACCAACACCCCAACATTAGATCACTACTTCTCAACCTCTTTCCCAAAGATTCCAAATCATTAAGATGTAGCTGAGCTTTACTTTACTCTTGGGCTTTGTTTGGGAAAATTTTACTTCTTTATGGTCTTAGGAGTAGGAATCAGGAACAAGCCAATGTATTGGTATTCATAATTTTAAAAAATAAATAATTTGAAATCTTCAATATTTCACATTTGAAAAGAAGTAACATCTGACATCATAAAACAAAATGACTATAAACGGGGGGTAATTACGTTTCATTGATATTTCCCTTTAAGAAACTAGATCACTTTTTTATCATAGTTAACCAAGAAATCCTGGTTTTTGTCATGTATCATTTCAAAAAGAAGTTCTTGTTTGCTTTCAATGGCCTCCTTGCTCTAAATATCATACTGATCCATTACCTGTTTGGAATAATTTTTCAGGTACAATAAAAATGACGGATTTGTTTGCCGCAAAAAGGACCAGAAATCTCGCCAGTGCCGTGACTACAAAGTTCGGTTTGGGTGCCCATGCTAACAAGTTCTGACTCCAGAGCTAAAACTGAGAGGGATAAGAAGACAACATACAACTTTCTATAAATTACATTTTTTTCAAATTTTTCTTGTGATTTTTTTCAAAACTTACTGTGTCTGATAGAAGCATCATAATAGGCCCTTTTCAAAGCAGGAATTTTGACTTGGTGGAAAAAAATGTATAGTAACATTAACGGTGGCTCTGTGTCCCAGTGAGCCATGAAAGTGTGACAGTGAGCAGGATGTGTGATAACAGGACCCTGAAGACTATGCATTTAAATGGAATTTAGCCATAGATAATTGTATTACTTTTACCATATTGTAAGTGTCTTTTCTGACAAAAGGCTTATTATGTGTTTTATCAGTCTCTCTTCTTTCTAGAGATTTTGAAATCATTATCTTGTTATGTGAGAAATCCATTAATAGTTTACAGCAATAAAACTGCTTATAAGCAACAAATCACTGTTGTCATTACATTTTATTTAACTCTCTGCCCAGCTTCTGACAAATGCAAAAATCAGCTAATATGCTTGCTTGGAGTTATGATTATGTGTGAGCATGCATACTTATGTGTTTTTAAGAGATGATGGGAACTTATATTCATCAGTCCATCAATCTTCGCCTGCTTTTTCGGCATCGGGCAGCGGGGGCAGCAACTGCAGCAGGGGACTTACTTACGGGAATTACCAAACAGTACAGGATAAGCTCGCAGGCAGTTTTATCTTACATTAGCTGTTTAGGTTCAATCACTAATGTTAAGTAGCATTTTAGTTAGCAAAAAGGAGCCTGTGTCTATGTTATCTCCTAACATATACCTACGCTGTCCATTTCTGCAACATTGGGAATGATTGAGATTTCTCTTGGCACAGCTACCAGTAGACTTACAACTTTCAGACACGTTGTTCACGTCACAGCTACGTCTTCTATCTCAGTTGGAGGCTGCGCAGTAACGCTGAACCATCACCAAAAAAGTGCTTCTAAATTACTTCACCAGTCTCCGTTGAAAACAATGGCGTCATATTGTCCATTTCTTGTACTGTCCATGGTGCACATACAACAAGTTTGAACATGTATTCAGTTAACAAAAAGTATCACAGCGGCTGCTATGAAATAGTGAGAATTGATTTGGGAGAAAATTGCTGCTTGAGTCAGTAAGACTCTTACAATGTAAGACCATGCCCACGATGGGTGACGTTAGTGATATGAGGATGGATAAGGATATGTTGGCTACAGAACTGATAGACTGGGAAGAAAAACAATACCCCTCGGATAAGTAGTTATCTGGAAATGAAAATACATCTACAGTACAGGCCTCAATATCATCTCCTGACGTATGTTTAACTCCATGCGAAGTAATACAGCTTCTTCATAAACGGGATTGTTGACAAAAGGAAATGCCATGTTTGGAACAACAGGTTTTGTAGTCTGCCCAACACAGTTAATTAACTTGAGTGATCCTGCAATTCTCGTGTGATCTAAGAATCCAGCTGTTGTGCAACGTAACCAAAGTGGGGGACCAACTGATCAACAAAAAGAGACGCCAGCAGAGCGTCTCATACAGAGGGTGAATACAGGTGCAGCTACGCATGTTCTAGTAGAATCACAAAATACAAGTATGAATCTGAAAACCATGTATAATAGGTCTCCTTTAAGTGGATGCATCCATAAGATTATTTTTAGTAAGTGCCACTCTGTGTTTCTTTTTTCAGAATCGATACAACTTCAGGATTCATTTGCAGAAACCAGGACCAACTCAAGAACAAGAGGTGTAATGATTATCCCGTTTGTTTCAGCTGCTTTCTGTGGAGGTACTGTATGAGCACATTCATGTGTAGTGTTATACTGCTAATGTAAAGTGGATTTCTCCTTCTCTTTCATTGTTTGTGTGCATAACATTCATTTAAAGAAGGGCGTTGGCTCTGCAGTTTTCCTTCAGTTGTCTTTTTTTTTGCTCCTTGCAGTGTGCTGGACCAACTGGGTGAGGATCCCAGTGGACTACGGGACTGGGAGCTTTTGAGTAACCAGAGGACAGAAAACCCGGGATAAATCTGTGACCGCCATCTGAACTTCAAGGCTGTTACAACTGACACACAACCCAGCCATCCACATGGTATGCCCTTTAGGAAATACTTTAATACTTTACATGTATTAATTTTACTAGCAACATCCCAACACTAAATCAATGCTTTTCAACATTAAAAGCTCCTTTTCCAACATTTCCAAATAATCAAGATGTAACTGAGCTTTATTTTTATTCTTGTGTCAAAAGCTTTCTTTGGGTAAAATAATATTTTTAGTCAGTCAAGTAAGAAATAGGAATAACCCAATGTATGTGGTATTCCTTATTAATAATAAATATTATTTTTATTTCCATTGGATATCTGAGACATTTGAAAAGAAGTTACATCTCCATCCATCCATCAATCCATCTTCATCGCTTATCCGGCATCGGGTCGCGGAGGCAGCAGCTCCAGCAGGGGACCCCAAACTACCCTTTCCCGAGCCACATCAACCAGCTCCGACTGGGGGATCCCGAGGCGTTCCCAGGCCAGGTTGGACATATAATCTCGCCACCTAGTCCTGGGTCTTCCCCGAGCCTCCTCCCGGCTGGGCCTGCCTGGAACACCCCCCTAGGGAGGCGCCCAGGAGGCATCCTTACCAGATGCCCGAACCACCTCAACTGGCTCCTTTCGACGCGAAGGAGCAGCGGCTCTACTCCGAGCTCCTCTCAGATGACTGAGCTTCTCACCCTATCTCTAAGGGAGACGCCAGCCACCCTCCTGAGGAAACCCAATTCGGCCGCTTGTACCCTTGATCTCGTTCTTTCGGTCATGAAGTTACATCTGACATCAAGAAACACTGACAATAAATGGGGTGATAATAAGGTTTAATTTTTATTTGACTTTTTTAAACTATATCATGTTGTTGTCATAGTTAAGCAATTACGTACTGTTTTAGCAATGTACCCCATCAAGAAGTTACTGTTTGCTTTCAATGGTCTCCTTGCTTTAAATATCTTACTGATGGACAACTGACTGATTTGTTAGCTGCAATAAGGCCCAGAAATCTGGGGCAGGCTATGAACAATGTTCAGTTTCATTGCACATGCAATTAATTCCTAACTCCACACCACACTGACTGGTTTGTCTTCTTATTGTTATAAAAAAACGGAATGTGAAACTATAATTAATTGCTGCCTGACTGTCTAATTATTTACGTGCCAAAGTTTTACTTGTAAGGTGACCTGGTAAGCAAAGTCTAACACAACATTGACACATTGAAAGTTAAAAGCTATAATTATTTTTATTAATGGGACATTGTTTTGTTTGGGTGGTTCCAGTTTAAGTGGTAAGGACTTTAATTGTTTAATGGGATGTTGTTTTATTTTGGTATTCCAGTTTCAGTTGGCATCTCTGTGACAACAATATTTCTGGTATGTTATTTTCTTCCAGAACTGTATTTAAGGAGAGAGACAGAAGAAGGGCTCAATCAGCCACGCAGAAGCTCACACAACTGTTCAACTGAGAAGCACCGTGGGTTAGTCGTTGATTTTAGAGGTAACATAATGTCTCTTCTGAGCTTGATATTTTGAATGTAATTTCATACATATTAATACTTATATAACAATGTGTGCTACTATAAACTGGATATTGTGTGAATGTATGATTTAAATAAAGATGTAATTTTTAATTGAGATGTGTAAAATAAAAAAGATATAAATGCACTTCTTAATGCTGCTTTTGAGAACTTATTTCGATAATGCACACATTTAAATATGTTGCTAAATGCAAACATTTCCCACAGTTTTGAAGATCCCTCATTATCTGCAATCATGATCCAGTTGGTAATGTATCACTTTGTGTAATGTATTATGTTTTTTTCAATGCAGATATGCCTAGTCTTTATTAGCACTGTGCCACATTCTGTGATTGTAACGTTTTTATTTTCTATTTTCTCTATTAGCTGACTGTAGCCATTGTTGCAGGATTGTTCTTTGGTAGGTTCATCTTAATAACTGCAATCCAGTGTCATGATCATATGTACAATTTTGACTCTAAAATCAGAAATATACTCAGTCACAGTTGTCAATACCTTTTCTGATTACCTTTACCAGAAAGCAGCCAGTACCCAGGCAGAGTGCCTCCCTCAGGTTGCATCAAAAGACCAGGTTAGAGTCTTTGCTATTCTTTTAACCTCTTTAAACACACTTGAAAAGACATACGTTGTTAATTCATATTTTTTCTACTTTTAAAAGGGCTAAATACTTTTCTACGTGACATGTGTTTACTTAAACAGGCTCTGAAGACGAATAGGTGTATTTAATAAAACAGTATAGACATTAACAAGAAGATGCTGTCTTACGCTTTTTTCCTTAACAGCAAGCCACGTTCCGAATGCGAATGACAAGTTTCCTCAGACTAGACTCCAAAGACAAATCCGAGAGGTACACCTCGTTATGTTTAACATTTTTAGCTTTCGTGGACAGCTACGTAGTCCATTCCCGTTTTCAACAGCTGTCGTCACAACGACAACAACATACGCATTTGGCTGACGGTCGCCAGTTAACACGGTCTCTCGTTAAACCGGAACACCGGGACGGTGTCTGTGGAGACAATACATTAGAACGACACAGACACACTAGCACATAAGTAGAAATCCACAAGTCCACTTAAGAAGGCAACAGCGAAGGCTCTGCGTATTTCCTCTTCTCTTACATTCTTTATGTGCATAAGTATGTATTTTGAATGGGGTTTCGGCTCTGTAGCATCTCTTTAGCATTTCATTCTTTTATTGTTCCTTGCAGTGTGCTGGACCAAGTGGTATGACCGTGATGATCCCAGTGTAACAGGGGACTGGGAGGATTTGAATAACCTGAGGAAAGAAAACCCCGGACAAATCTGTGCCAACCCTCTGTCCATTGAGGCTGTTACCACTGACACGCTGACCCCAGCCACCTCCACAGGGCAGACCTTCTTCATGTAAGTTGCTTTATAGGAAAATAATTTGAAATGTTAAATGTACCTTTTACTACCAACACCCCAACAGTAGATCACTACTTCTCAACCTCTTTCCCAAAGATTCCAAATCATTAAAATGTAGCTGAGCTTAACTTTACTCTTGGGCTAACAGCTTTGTGCAGGAAAACTTTACTTCTTTATTGTCTGAGGAGTAAGAATCAGGAATAAGCCAATGTATTGGTTTTCATAATTAATTAGTTTATTTGATTTGATTTCTGCAACATTTCACATTTGATAAGCATTTAAATCTGACAAAAAAGACTATAAACGGGGGGTTATTAGGTTTAATTGTTAATTGACTTTAATAAACTAGATCATGTTTTTATCATAGTTATCCAATAAATCATGGTTTTCGTCATGCATCTTGTAAGAAGTTCTTGTTCTCTTTCAATGGTCTCCTTGCTCTAAATATCGTACTGATCCATTACCTGTTTGGAATCATGCTTCAGGAACAATCAAAATGAAGGATTTGTTTGCCGCAATTCGGACCAGAAAACTCGCCGGTGCCGTGACTACAAAGTTCGGTTTGGGTGCCCATGTTGATAAGTCCTGACTCCACAGCTAACACTGAGAGGGATGAGAAGACAACATACAACTTTCGATAAATTACATTTTTCTCAGATTTTTCTTGTGGGTTTTTTCAAAACTTATTGTGTCTGATAGAAGCATCGTAATAGGCCATTTTCAAAGCAGAGATTTTGACTTGGTGGAAAAAAATGTATGGTAACATTAACGGTGGCTCTGTTCTATTTAAGTGAGCCCTGACAGTGTGACAGTAAGCAGGATGTGTGATAACAGGACCCTGAAGACTATGCATTTAAATGGAATTTAGCCATAGATAATTGTATCACTTTTACCATATTGTAAGTGTCTTTTCTGATAAAAGGCTTAGTATGTGCTTTATCAGTCTCTTTTCTTTCCAGTTATTGTGAAATCATTATCTTGTAATGTAAGAAATGAATTAATAGTTGACAGCAATAAAACTGTTAATAAACAACCAATCAATGTTGTCATTACATTTTATTCAACTCTCTGCCCAGCTTATGAGAGTCGTAAAGATGAGCTAATATGCTTGCCTGGAGTTATGATTATGTGTGAGTATGCAGACTTATGTGTTTTCAAGAGAAAACACATAAGTCTGGCTGGAAACACACTTAATTTACTTATCAAGCCCCAACATATTCTCGGTTTTGAGGCCTCGCCCCTACAGTTTACAACATGGCAGGATGTTATCTAGCTAAGAAGCGGCATTTTTTCTTTTGATTGAAACCCTTTCATCACAGGTACACTTACACTAACGTGTGTACTATTTGCCTGCCTGAATACTGGTTTTGAAGGCTGTAGAAAGAATACGGAATGGAAAGAGATGTGGTCAACAGTGTTGCTGTGGCAAATCGGTCTACAGCTGAAGTTTATTTAATTTGTGGATCCTTGACGTATGTAGGCTATTCTCCTAATAGTAATATACAGGCTTATATTGCAATCTCTTTGGCCTATATGTATTGTCATTGTCCATGCCAAGTGCACAATCTGAAGTGAACAGTGCATTGTTTGTGTCTTTTACAATGCAGTTTCTGAGAGTATCATGCTTGTCAACAGTTTCAGTAAAACCATAATAAAAGAATTTCACTGATTTGAGTCCACACCAACACAAGCTCCCTTGAATGTACATTACTAAATGACTAGATTTAGATCACTCAGGGATAAACCCACAGAGAATTATCACTTGATCCCTCAGTTTCCCTTAGCTATACGGAGCTTTTTTTCAGCATTTTTCAGCATTTATGACATTGTTTTAGTCATACGGACATAGTGTTTTTTTTTACCCTCTCCACTTTGTCAGATAATAATATGTCAATGTGTTTACAGCTTGTTCTGCTGACCCCAAGTGCCTAAAAAATCGGCGAAAACAAGTTTTCTCTAATTAACATAATTATTAGATGTAAATGATTAGATGTATTTCTCAAATTGTCTCATTGTTACGGCTTGTTTGGTCTCTTTGTTGTAGTTTAAAAGTAGAATTCTATATGGTAAAACCAGTTTAGTTTAACCTCTCAAGCAGAAATGAGTTTGGATGTTTTCAGGTGTCAAGATGAGTCAATTTGTCTACCTTATATAACCACAACATCTAAACACTTTCTAAAAAAACTGTAATGGTGGTAGGTGCACTAATTCCTATCAGCCACTTGCACCTGAATCATCCTTTCATAGTAGCAGAAATAGCATGACAGCTGCCTTTAACTGCAAGAGGCAGCCAACTTTATGTCTGGATTATGGCATTTGCTTCAGCAGCTGTGCAGTTTCAGCTGTCATCCATCGTTCTGTTAAGACAAAAAAGGTAATCGCTCCAGTTTTAAATGTTCATTATCATCCTATGTTTCAGCTAAACAGTGTAAAGCCCTTCCATCCATGAGAATGTGAACCTCCAACATGTTTTTGCCTGATTGGGGATATGATCTGGTCAACCTCCTAAGGCATGTTGTGACACATTGAGCTCATCTCTTTTAACTGAAGAAGAAGCTAAAATGCTGCAATCAGAGAATTTTGATACAGAATATGTATTTGAACATATTGTGTACCACATGCATCTATTTACGAATTAGCTTGTATTTGCATACAATACAGTCATTTGGAGGTAATTTGATCTCTGAAGAGTATATTTTCAAAGCTGCTCTTATCAATATCCTTATACAGTATAAACAGAGGATCAAATGACCACATTTAGTGTGAAAGGTGTCACTGTTATCCATTAATGATTTGTGTGAAGAAACCCTTACACAAGACTAACTTGTTTGTCCTCTCACTGAAATAACATCATGTGATGTGCAACTTTTCAGTAACCAGTAAGATGCAATCTGATACAAGACTTTGTTTTGCATCAGTTGAATGTCAGGTGAGCGAGTAAGAAAAGTGTAACATAACAATGAAAAGGAAGGTATAATGTAACCACATATGTATGGTCACTTTATGCCTTTGGTTTAATTTTTCATTGTTACTGCTGTGGGATTTGAACACCTTATCTCCAAATAGTGTTTTCTTTTCAACCCTTTTGAGTGTGAGAAATAATGTGCCAACGTATCTTGTTTAGTTCTTTTAATGGGGCATTGTTTTCTTTGGGTAGATCCAGTGTCAGTGGGCATGACTGTGACTACCTGTGTCAGTATGTCTGGTATATCAATATCTTCCAGAACTGTATTTAAGGAGAGAGGCAGAAGAGGGGCTCAATTAGCCACGCAGAAGCTCACACAACTGTTTCCCCTGGGTGAGTCTTTGATTTTTGCAGAGGTAACATAATGTTTCTTCTGAGCTTAATATTTTGAATGTGATTTCATTTATATCCTTATTTACTTAACAATTTATGCCATTATAAACTGGATATTTTGTGAATGTGTGATTTAAATGAAGATGTATTTTAAATTTAGATGTGGAAAAAGATATTATACATGCAATTTCAATGCATGTTTACATAATTTCATGCTACTTTTGAGAAGTTATTTTAAAATGCACACATTTATGTGTATTCCTAAATGAAAACATCTCGTACAGTTTTGAAGATCCCACATTATCTGCAATCATGATCCAGTTGGTAACGTATCACTTTGTATTATATACATTTTTCAAATGTAGATGTACTTGTTCTTTATTAGCACTGTGCCATATTCTGTGATTGTAACGTTTTTATTTTCTATTGTCTCTAATAGCTTAGTGTAGCCATTGTAGCAGGATTGTTCTTTGGTAGGTTCATCTCAACAACTGCAATCCAGTGTCAAGATCATATGCACAATTTTGACTCTATAATCAGAAATATACTCAGTCACATTGTCAACACCTTTTCTGATTACCTTTACCAGAAAGCAACCAGCAAACAGCCAAAGTGCCTGACCTAGTTTACCTCCTTAAACCAGGTTAGATTCTTTTCACTCGCAATTCTGACATTTAAAGTACAGACTAAAGCAGTCAGTGGTTCACTTTGAATAGAAAGGTTTAGAAAAATGTCTTATCTCAATTTAAATACCTTGGTTCAGGATGCTGGACAGAATGGTTTGACAGAGATGACCCCACTGTAACTGGAGACTGGGAAACCCTCGTTGAACTTCGCAAGGAGTACCCAGGAAAGATCTGTGCTAACCCAATAGGTGTTGAGGCCAGAACTCTATCTGGACTCACTGCGGCTGCAGCAGGGGATGTGATTTATTTGTAAGTACTGAACGAGGATGAATAAATTGATTGAGTTTTAATGCAATGACTCATATTGTGTTCTACTGATTGTTTTGTATGGATGTTGCAACTATATGTGTTTGAATACCTGTTGAGATCAAATATATTTTCACTGCTAACATGTTCAGAATAACAGTGCTACTGTAACTGTAATGCTAACACAGCCAATGGTTGTGGAGATAATGAAGTCCAGACCAAAGTGATGGACCAAATGACCAACAGAAAGATTGACAGACTGACATTTTCTTTTTTAGATCCATGCCACTAGCATGCTACTCTGTGTTTCTATTTTCAGAAGTGATACAACTGCAGGATTCATCTGCCGGAACCAGGACCAACCCAATAAAAAGAGGTGTAATGATTATCGTGTTCGTTTCCTCTGCCCTCCCTCTTTCTGTGAAGGTACTGTGAACACATTGATGTGCCGTGTTAATCTTGATTTAGGGGTTCTGCATGGAACTTAGACTGTAGGTGGGCTTCACACATTGGTATGTGAGGGATATCCACTACACCGTACCCTACGCTGTAGCCTGGCTTGCACCTCCCCAGAAATGTAACCATGCGTCGCCGCCCTGCAGACTGCAATCACTGTGATTGGTTCGCTTGGCTGTGGCTTGGTGGCGTCTGCTTGTATTTGGGTTCTCCCTCGAGGGTTATGTTTTTCTGAATCAGTATGCTCCAAAGTTAATCCCTGTCACTTTTGACTTTGCTATTCTCTTAAATATATACACTAGAATGACACAGACATACTAGCACATGAGCAAATCTTCACAATGGCAAAACCACTTAAGAAGGCAACAGCGTAGGCTCTGCTCGCTCTCCTTTCTCTTTCATTCTTTATGTGCATAAGTATGTATTTAGGATGGTGTTTCGGCTCTGTAGCGTCACTCCAGCATGTCTCTTTTATTGTTCCTTGCAGTGTGCTGGACCAAGTGGTATGACCGTGATGATCCCAGTGTAACAGGGGACTGGGAGGATTTGATTAACTTGAGGAAAGAAAACCCCGGACAAATCTGTACCAACCCTCTGTCTATTGAGGCTGTTACCACTGACACACTGACCCCAGCCACCTCCACAGGGCAGACCTTCTTTGTGTAAGTTGCTTTATCAGAAAATATTTTGAATAGTTAAATATACTATTTGTTGCCAGCACCCCAACATTAGATCACTACTTCTCAACCTTTTTCCCAAAGATTCCAAATCATTAAAATGTAGCTGAGCTTTAGTTTATTCTTGGGCTTTGTTTGGGAAAACTTTAATTCTTTATGGTCTGAGGAGTAAGAATTAGGAATAAGCCAATTTATTGGTAGTCATAATTAGTTGTTTTGTTTTACTTTTATTGGATTTCTGCAACATTTCACATTTGAAAAGAAGTAACACCTGACATCAAAAAACAAAATGACTATAAACGGGGGATAATTAGGTTTAATTTTAATTTGACTTTAATAATCTAGATCCTGTTTTTATCACAGTTAACCAATAAATCATGGTTTGCGACATATATCCTGTTAAAAATAAGTTCTTGTTCTCTTTCAATGGTCTCCTTGCTCTAAATATCATACTGTATACATAGTATACATCTGATACTGACTGTTTGGAATCATTTTTCAGGTACAATAAAAATGAAGGATTTGTTTGCCGCAAAACGGACCAGAAATCTCGCCAGTGCCGTGACTACAAAGTTCGGTTTGGGTGCCCATGCTGATAAGTCCTGACTCTATAGCTAACACTGAGAAGGAGAAGAAGACACAACACTTACATTTCTATCAATTTCATTTTTTTCAGATTTTTCTTGATATTTTTTTCAAAACTTATTGTGTCTGATAGAAGCATCCTAATAGGCCATTTTCAAAGCAGACATTTTGACTTGGTGGAAAAAAATGTGTGTTACCATTAATGTTGGCAAAGTTCTATTAAAGTGTCCCAGTGAGCCCTGTCAGTGTGACAGTGAGCAGGATGTGCAATAACAGGACCCTGAAGGCTATGCATTTAAATGGAATTCAGCCATAGATAATTGTATTACTTTTACCATATTGTAAGTGTCTTTTTCCGATAAAAGGCTTATGTGTGCTTTATCAGTCTCTTTTCTTTCTAGTGATTGTGAAATCATTATCCAGTAATGTAGGAACTTAATTAATAGTTGACAGTAATAAAACTGGTAATAAACAACAAATCAATGTTGTCATTACATTTTATTCAACTCTCTGCCCAGCTTGCGAGGACATGTGTAAAAATAAGCTAATATGCTTGAATGGAGTTATGATTATGTGTGAGCATGCAGACTTACTTGTTTTCAACAGATGCTGGGAACTGATATTCTATTCAAATTTAGGTATAGTATCAATCATAGTTATAATTTAGTATAGTTATATTTGAGAAAAAAATTACATAAATTTGTGGTAAGTTAGCCAGAGTGGCTATGATGGTGGTAGGTGGTCAGAGTCAGACATTGTAGGTTTCAAGAGCTGATTATATATTTCCAGTGTTCTGAAGTAAATGGATAACTAAACAATCAAACAAAAAACAATTTCATATTCAAAACAGTAGCAGCGCTGACAACAGGCATGTGATCCTAGCAGCAGAGCCTCACCTCCCTGTTTTTCCCCGGGAGCACAAATCATTCCATTTATATACTGTTGTCAATTAACACCCCTGTGCTTCAGTCCATCTCATCCTCAAGCAGGTTGATCCACTCCATGACCTTAATACCTTACAATCTCTTAACCTATGGAAATTTGTTACCAGTTCCCTCCTATCTTACTGACTGCAAAACAGGTCAGGGTTATTCATGCCTTTTTTATATAATAACAAAAAACAACCAAAATAAACATTTCTAAACACAAGAAAACCCTCTACTTGGTTTGGCCCGGTGATGTCATCCATGACTAACCTATTCCAATAAAACAGGAAATACTTAGGCGGGCCCCTCCCCAAACAATTATCCTGCATGGTGGAACTGAACAAAGGAACAAACAATTGTAAGTATCAATACAGGGAAACTTTAAACCATGTTTAAACTTGTAACCTAATAAAAGGGAACTGAGACTAACATGACTGTGTGTTTACTTTACTAATGACCTGTATGGGACAAGTGGTTAGCGAACCCACTTCGTCACAAAATTCATGTCCTCTTTCAGAACCATCAACTTATCATGGTGGAGAGGTTTTTGTGTTCCCATGAACCTGAGGTTTGTGTTGTCTGGAGCTTTATGCTCCTGGTAGGGTCTCCCATGGCAAAGTGCTATCACATGAGGGGCCAGACAAAGAATGGTTCAAAAGACTTTATGTGAAAGTGAGGAAGGGATTGAGGGACCCTTCCCGGAGGAAGCCTGGGGCCTCCGTCTTGAGCCAGGCTTAGACCGAGGGCTCGTCAGCAAGCGCCTGGTGGCCGGGTTTGCCATGGGGCCCAGCCGGGCACAGCTGGTGGACAGCGGTAGTCAGGGAAGCTGTCCAACTGAAGTAAGAGTCTTTCTGGGATTTGTTGTCCCAGAAGCAGTTACCAAAGGGCCAGAAGGGCTGCAGCCTCTGCCGTAAAAGAGGCAAAGCAGAGGGTGTGGGAGAAGTTTTTAAAAAACATGCAGAAGGACTCCGGTCGGCACCAAGGTGCTTCTGGAAAACCGTTTGTCACCTCATTAGGGGGAAGCGGGCAACCGTCCAAGCTGTGTGCAGGAAGGATAGGACACTGTTGACATCCACTGAGGAGGTTATAGGGCGGTGGAAGGAGCCCTTTGAGTAACTCTAAATCCAGCTAATACGCCCTCTATGTCAGAGGCAAAGCTGGAGGATGATGGGGGATTGTCGTCAATTTCCCTGGTGGAAGTTGCTGAGATAGTTAAACAACTCCACAGTGGCAAAGCCCCAGGGATTGAAGATCGGTCCAGAAAAACTGAACGCTCTGGGTGTGGAGGGACCGTCTTGGTTGAAACACCTCTTCAACATTGCGTGAAAGTCTGGGACAGTGCCAAAGGGGTGGCAGACCGGGCTGGTGATTCTCCTTCCCAAAAGGGGGACCAGAGTATGTGTGCCAATTACAGGGGTATGACACTGCTCAGCCTCCCTGGTAAAGTCTATTCCAAGGTACTGGAAAGGAGGGTTCAGCCAATAGTTGAACCGCGGGTTGAAGAAGAACAATGCGTATTCCATCCTGGTCGTGGAACAACAGGTCAGATCTTCACTCTGGCAAGGATCCTGGAGGGAGCCTGGGAGTATGCCCAATTGGTCTACATGTATTTTGTGGATCTGGAGAAGGCTTGTGACCGGGTCCTCCGGGAGAGACTGTGGGAGGTGCTGCGTGAGTATGGGGAGAATGGGTCCCTTCTCAGGGCCATCTAATCTCTGTATGACCAAAGCGAGAGCTTTGTCGGATTTATTCAAGGTGAGGGTTGACCGTCACCAATCCTGTTCGTGGTATTTATGGACAGGATATCAAGGCGTAGTCAGAGTGGGAAGGGGTTGCAGTTAGTTGGACTGTGAATCTCATTGCTGCTTTTTGCAGATGATGTGGTCCTAATGGCATCATTGGCCTGTGACCGTCAGCACTCACTGGCCAGGTTCGCAGCCGAGTGTGAAGCGGCAGTGAAGAGGATCAGCACCTCTAAATCTGAGGCCATGGTTCTCAGCAGTAAACCGATGGAGTGCCTTCTTTAGGAAGCAAATGAGTCCTTACGCCAAGTGAAGAAGTTTAAAGAACTTGGAGTCTTGTTTTTGAGTGAGGGGACAATGGAGCGGGAGATTGGTTGGAGAATCGGTGCAGCGTGTGCGGTATTACATTCCATTTATCGCACCATTGTGACAAAAAGAGAGGTGAGCCAGAAGGCAAAGCTCTCGATCTACCGGTCCGTTTTCATTCCTACTCTCAGCTATGGTCATGAAGGCTGGGTTATGACCGAAAGAACGAGATCTAGCGTACAAGCGACCGAAATGGGTTTCCTCAAGAGGGGGGCTGGCGTCTCCCTTAGAAATAGGGTGAGAAGCATGCTCATTCGTGAGGAGCTCGGAGTAGAGCCACTATATTGTTCAGTGTATAAGTGGACAATGCAGAATTGCTCTTTAGTCCATCTATGTTCTTTTGTGTTGTGTTTAATGACGCTTTTCTGTCTCTTTCCTGCATTCGTGTGAACTGTCTGGCAGATAGTTATTAACGGTGTCTCAATAAGACGGACAAGAAATAGCTGATATTCAACATAAAACAGCCCTGTCTTACTGCTTAGGCTGGTTGCCCTGGTAACCAACTGACCGTTAAAGGAGAGAGCAAGTGGGGGCTCATCTGTCAGAGCGAGAAGAACAGAAGGGAGTTTTGAAATATAAAATAAAATATACAAATCTGCCATTTTAACATAAGGTTCAGAATAAAAGGTTATATATATACTGTATGTCATAAATACGATGTCTTCATTCTAAATAACGTCAGACTAGTGAAATTGTTGCAAGGGTATTATTATTATTTTTGGGGATATTTTTGAGTTCTTGTGAAAGGTGTCCAGTTGTTTTTGATGGTGTCTTGATGAGACTGAGAAGAGTGGCAGCCTGACGAGGTCCACAAAACTGAGTCTCATTTATCAACGTCAGTTGCTCGGGTGAACTCCATACAAACTGTACGTCAACAATGGGAAACCGATGCTGTAAGAAGGATGACTTAGAGGGAGATGCTAAATACATGCACATGAAAGGGAAAGGTAATGTGAAGTACTTGAGTAACTGGAAATAGGATTATGCTTTTGCTGAAAAGTTGGATGTGCCTGAAAGTGTGGATTTGATGAACAAATAGAGAGAGACTGTGGTAAGAATGGGGGAAAGAAAAAATAGGCAGGTTATATTGAAGCAAGGGCATAGTTACAGAGAGGAGAAAGCAGAAGAGGAAGTGTTGGCTCTTGTAGGAATTGAACTACTGTTGCAACATAAGTATTTGATTAAATGAAAATTGGGGGATAAAGTAAGTATAAGATGAGATTGAGTCTGAGATCTGGAAGATTAAAGGAAAACAAAATGACAAAAAGACAATGGGTGTAAAAGAAAAGTAAGTGTTAGAAATAGAAAGAGAGTTTGTTGGAAAAGTGAAATGAGAAAGAGTGTTAAACTGCCAGGGAAGGACTGAGAGCGGACAACTCTGAGAGAAATGTACAGGTTCTGTACTCAGACCGTACTGATTGAATCACAGCTCAGTCGCTCCCAGATGGGAGGAGTCTGGAGAGTCCCTGAACTGATGCACACACACACTACTTTGAATTTGTCTAAAACCACTCTGAGAATAGATTTGGAAAGATATGTGACAGCGTGCAAAGAGACTGAAAATTGGGAACCATTGGGTAAGGGCTCAGAGAAAAGTGAGAGTTTGAACGCTTATTACAAATTTATGACTGGGCAACAAAGAAGCTGATATATTATGTCCTTCACAAAGAAAAAGAAAACAAGAGGACCAATTGAGTTCATTACAATAGTTTACAATCAGATATTAGGAGTTATCTGTGATTGATATCAGTAACGCTTTATTCTCTGTCCCTGTAGTCGTTGACAGGTTCTCGTTCACTTACAACAAGTTTGATTTTATTAAAAAACATGTTACTACTCAGATATATGATCAACCTCATTAAAATGTGCATTTTAAAGTTATTATGTTTTTCTAAAGATAGCCTAACACAATACATGTGATAATAATTGGGTATTTATGAGGGATTCTAGAGTTTTGAATCTGGCAGTCTGCTCACTAAAGTGGAATGCCGGCACTTCTAGTGTTGAATAAAAAACATATTGTACAAGCACTTCTCAATGCATGTTCATATTGTTCCATGCAACTCTTGAGAACATATTGTGGTAATACACACATTAATATAAATATTTAGGGACCAAACCAGAATATCGATGCATTATTTTGACGTCAAAGATTAACATTCCCCCGAACAAAGTGAAACCGGAAATGAAAAATTGGTTCTCTCTAACTCCATGCTCCTGATGTGAGTCTACACCAACACAAGTTCCTTTGAACTTATACTACTAAATAAGGCATCCCTCAGTGATAAACCAACAGAGAATTATCACTTGAACCCTCAGTTATACAGAGCTTTTTTGCATTTTGATTTTTAGACTTTAGGATATTGTTTTAGGACATAGTGTTGTTTTCACCTTCACAAATATGTCAATGTTGTGTTTACAGCTTGTTCTGCTGACCCCAAGTGCCTAAAGAATCGGTGACAAGAAGTTTCCCCTAAATAACAAAATTATTAGATGTAAATTATTAGATGTGTATTTCTCAAATTCTCTCATTGTTTGGTCTCTTTGTTCACACAGCTGGATCGTCTGGTTGGAAATTACTCTGGGACAGTGCATGGACGTTGGAGGTTGTAGTTTAAAAGGAGAATTCTGGCTGGTTCTTTAGAAAAAACTGTTTAGTTTAACCTTTCAAATGGAATTGGTTTGGATGTAATCAGGTGTCAAGATGAGTCAATATGTCTACCTTATATAACCACAAAATCTAAACACTTTCTAAAAAAACTGATGGTGGAAGGTGCACTAATTCCTATCAGCCACTTGCACCTGAATCATCCTGCATAGTAGCAGAAATAGCATGACAGCTGCCTTTAACTGCAAGAGGCAGCCAAATTTATGTCTGGATTATGGCATTTGCTTCAGCAGCTGTGCAGTTTCAGCTGTCATCCATCATTTTGTTAAGAGAAAAATGGTAACCACTCCAGTTTAAAATGTTCATTATCATCCTAAATTTTAGTTAAACAGAATAAAGCCCTAAAGAATTTTAAATCAGGATATGGTTTTGAACATATTGTCTACCACACGCCTCTATTTACGTATCCCCATGGATTTGCATACAATACAGTAATTTGGAGGTAATTTGATCTTTTTTTGACAGAGTAGTATTTTTTTAAAGCTGAACTTATAAATATTAGTATATGAACAGGTGATCGGATGACCACATTTACTCCAGAAAGGGGAACTGTGATAATCCGGCAGTGAGTTGGATCCCCTGACTGCAGTTTCCCTCAGTCTTAAGTAGCTTTATAACATCTTTCACCTTCACTGATTTTGTTTTGCAGCTAGCAACTTTACTGATATAGTTCATTCTCACATGCCCTCAAGTTGCCCCATACTCCGGCTAATCCACAGACCTTTCTTTAAATCTTTTACTGAAACTACTAAATACCAAAGAAGTTGAAAACTATATGTTGACCGTTTAACTGAGAAAAACACACCCACAATGTGTGTAAACCAACCCTAACATTACACCAACTTGGGTTTCTTCTTTCTGTAATAGAAACATGTGACTTTCCAATAACTGCTGCCTGACTGTCTGTTGCTGTGACAAAGTTTATATAAGTTTGCATAAGATGCAATTTGATGCAAGACTTTATTTTTTCAATGTGAGTTGCAGCTGAAAAAGTAAGCAGATTGTAACACAACATACGCCACTAATGCAGAGATACATTGCACAAACAAACATGAATTCAGACCAAGTCTATTGTGTACTGTGTACACATTCCCATTAATTTGCATGTGTCTGTGTGAAAACTTTATCTAGAAGGTACAAAGTGAAGACTGGGGGAGATGCACACCTTACATCCAACTACAAGGAAGTCTGACCAGAGTAGTCAACAAAGAGAGATTCTAGAAACTGTGTCCATTTCATCCCCGATGTGGTTTATTGACTGGTGTAACCAAAAGCAATGTGCAAAATTCAAAAGAACACAATTGACTAAATAACTTTGCCTTAACTCAACTCATAGCAAAGAAAATTTGATAAACTTAGGGAAAACCGAAAGTGCACACAGCTACACCTTCAAGCCATCTTAACCCCAGAGTTGCTTGAATCCAACTGCTTGAAGAGGCCTTTTCATCAGTTTGCATACCCAGATCATATCATCCACAGGCAAGTATGAAATCCTTTCCCCACCACTGGTATGTAGTAACATTCTGACATTCTAATTGTGTAGAAACACATTTATCTTTGTCTCTTTAGGACTAATGCATCACATGTAAACAATCAGAAAGTGTGGTGGAATTTTCTTGCACAGCGAGAGAGAAATTTAGTTGGAAGTGAGACTCTTTTGAAACAAAATAAAGACAGGCTGCAAACTCAATCAAAGTTTAGTCTTCGGTTTGATTGTTTTCGGCAGAGAACAATCAAAATTGACAAGAACGGTTTTCACAGTGCACAATTTTACAGAGTGCAAGAGTTCTGTTTGGATACAATCAGTAATACACTTCTTTATATATCTCGTGCCCCCAAGAGGAAAGAATACCTTGTTTGCGAAACAGTCTAATCTTAAACATAACAATTAATGGATTTCAGGCAGACAGTTGGATCTAGTACGTCTTTGTGAATCTGCCCTTCGTGTGTCAGGTTTTACCGGTCATTCTATCTTAGCTGAAAAAGAACATCTTGTCTCCTTGGATAGGCCGTGGTCTCGACCTGCGACCAGCTATGATATACACAGCTCTAGACAGCTGTTTCTGTCAGACTTCATGCCATTTATCCTTCAAGGAAAGAAAACAAAGTCATAACAAATCCAGTTGTCTCCCATCAAGGAGAACACACAGAGGACAGATTCAGAAGTCATGTATTCTGAGGATTGGAGATTGGAGATCTTGTTATGAATAATGAATATGAAAATCATTGGTTAAATGTAATTTTCCCATTACTAAAGCAAAACAAATTATTTACAAAACATACTTTATCTAATCCCCCCCCAACCCATTGACATCAAAGATAACATCACATCCAGTATAAATAGAGGAAGTGAATCAACGTGTCCTCTATTCCATTTGTCTGGAGCGCATGGTATGGTAAGTAAACAGAATAACTAACAGACATTTACCAATACATTAACTTAACAGTACTCTTAACCCAATGATTAATCTAAATTTTAACTGAATAAAATGCTAAACACAAACTACTCTTGGATATTCAGTGTCAGTAAGAAGTAACACATATGGAATTAAAACTAAAACAAGGAATACATAAGACTGGTAACAATGGCTTTGCCCATGGAAAAAGTGGTTAAGGGGGACAAGTGGTGTGACCTCATCCGCTTTGTCACATCAAACCTTGTTTTTCAACCCTTTTTAATCTGAGAAATATTGTACGAATATGTCTTGTTTAGTTTTTTTCAATGGGGCATTGGTTTCTTTGGGTGGTTCCAGTTTCAGTGTTATGACTGACTACCTATGTCTGTAGCTAAATATCTTCCACAACTGTATTTAGAGAGACCGGAGAAAGCCTCAATATGCCACACATAAGTTCAAACAACAGTTCAACTGAGAAGTCCTGTATGTGTCTTTAATTTAAAAAGATTTTGAAGAGAGGTAACATAATGTATCTATATGTATCTGTACTATTTTGAATGTAATTTCATAGGTATTCTTTAACAGTTTATTATAACGTGTCATTCTGTGAATGTGTTTTTAAATTAAGTTTTAAAAAATGTACTTTCATATATACTCCTAAAATGCGTACATCCCTTACAGTTTTGAAGAACCTTAATATCTTCAATCATGATCCAATTGGTAATGTATATTTACATTCCTTCCATACATGTACTTTATTAGCACTGTGCCATATTTTGTGATTGTAATGTTTTTATTTTCTATTGTCTCTATTAGCTGAGTGTGGCCATTGTTGCAGGGTTGTTTTTTGGTAGGTTCATCTCAATAACTGCAATCCAGTGTCAAGATCATGTGTACAATTTTGACTCTATAATCAGAAATATACTCAGTCCCAGTTGTCAACACCTTTTCTGATTATCTTTACTAGAAAGCAACCAGCAGCCAGCCAGAGTGCCTGACCTTAACCCCCCTGTCCCAGGTTAGATTCTTTTCACTGGCAATTTTGACATTTAAAGTACAGACTAACCAGTTACTAGTTCACTTTGTGTTGAAAGGTGTAGAAAAATGACTTGTTAATTGATCTCAATTTAAATACCTTGGTCCAGGATGCTGGACAGAATGGTTTGACAGAGATGACCCCTCTGGAACTGGAGACTGGGAAACCCTCTTTGAACTTTTCAAGGAGTACCCGGGAAAGATCTGCTCAAATCCATCAGATATTGAGGCCAGAACTCCGTTTGGACTCACTGCGGCTGAAGCAGGGGATGTGATTTATGTGTAAGTACTGAATAAGGATGAATAATTTTAATGTTTCAAACAATGATTCATCTTGTGTTCTACTGATTGTTTTGCATTAATATTGCTACTACAGTATATTTGTTTGAATACCTGTTGAGATCAAACATGTTTTCACCGTTAACATGTGCAATAGTTATTTTTGTGTTCTGATTGTTTGCATTGCTATTGCTACAGTTTGATTACCTTGCATATACATACCACATATTACATATTAACATGTTTTCACTGGTTCTACTTTTCACCTTCTATTCTTTTCAACCAGCAGTGGTTTCAGCAATAGCCAATGTTAATATGCTCATTGTCATTGTTATACTGCTCATTTTAGCCTAATTTATTATATCCATTATACTTATTATATCAATTCTGCCTATAATAATAGTCGCCTGTATATATATTCATAGTACATATTCACCTGTAAACTCTGTAAACCATTAGTACATTATGTTCATTGTACATATTGGTGCATATTGGGGCGGCTGTGGCTCAGTGGTAGAGCGGTTGCCTGCCAATCGGAAGGTTGGTAATTCGATCCCCGCCCCTGCAGTCATTGTCGAAGTGTCCTTGGGCAAGACACTGAACCCCGAGTTGCCCCCGGTGCTGCGCATCGGAGTGTGAATTTGTGTGAATGTTTATCTGATGAGCAGGTGGCACCTTGTACGGCAGCCCCGGCCACAGTGTATGAATGTGTGTGAATGGTGAATGTTTCCTGTAGATGTAAAAGCGCTTTGAGCAGTTGTTAAGACTGGAAAAGCGCTATATAAATACAGCACATTTACATTTACATATCTGTAAAATGTCTACTTATAGTAATACCTGTGTATTATATTCAGTACATATCCAGCTGTAAATCTTGCTCACAATACTTGTTATCTATATTTTCTGTTCATAGGACACACCCATCTGTAAAATTCTGTTTATAATAGTATTAATTTCTATATTTATTCAGTACATATCCATATCCTGCACTCATGAAACCATTGTATATCCTGCACTCACTGCTATTGCACTTCTGGTTAGACCCAAACTGGATTTTGTTGCCTTGTTCCTGTACCTGTGTAATGACAATAAAGTTGAATCTAATCTAATCTAATCTAATCTAATCTAATCTAATCTAATCTCACAAAGAGAGGTGCTATCAGTGGCCATCCTCTGAGGACCAAGAATGTCCATTCATGGCAACCCAGCCAACGGTTGTGGAGATATTTAGACAGGACCGATGTGGTGGACAAACAGAAGATTGACAGACTGACATTTTAATATTTTAACCCATGCCATTATTGTGCTACTCGGTTTGTTTTTTCAGAAGTGACGCAACAAACGGACTCGTCTGCAGGAACCAGGACCAACCCAATGATAAGATGTGTAATGATTATCGTGTTCGTTTCAGCTGCCCTCCATCTTTCTGTGAAGGTACTGTGACCACATGTGCAGTGTTCACTTGATTTGGTAACACTTAACAATGAGGTACACAACAAATAGGTAGGCTTGTTAATAATTAGTTACTGTTTTTGAAATAGTAACACATAATCAGTTGTTTTTTCAGAAGGGTAGTCACCCTTTTTCAGAAGGGCAACGAATGATTAGTTAACCTTTTTCGGAAGGGTAGTTGCTGTTTTTTGAAACAGTAACTAATTATTTGTTATTCTTTCAAAGAACAGTAACTACCCTTCTGAAAAACAACAACTAATCATTAACTACCCTTTTTTGTGCACCTTATATTAAAGTGTTACTCTTGATTTATGATTCTGCATTGAATCAATGCCATCTTCTAGGTACGCACATTGGTACTGTATATGTAGGTACAGACTTTACGCCGTACCCTACACTGTAGCCTGACTTGCATTTCCCCAGAAATGTAACTGTGTGATAGCGACACAGACCGCAACAAGTTATTGGCTTGGCTGTGGCTTGGTAGCATTGCATTTCCCGCTAATCCCTCTTTTAAGGAGAAATTAAGGAGAAGGTAACTATTCCCAAATCAAAACATGCTCCGAAGATAATCCCTGTCACTCGCTTTACCAAATTCTCCACACCCATTCACACAGACCAGCTCTGCTTTTGGCTTCAAGAGATGCACTAGAACAGACATACTAGCACACAAGAAACGGCGTAGGCTACGGTCTAGAGTTTACTCGCTACTATAAGATGATTTGTGCAAACTACTGAGTAAACCATGTTAGGGGCATAAGTAATCAGTGCTTTGGTTCTGCAGTTTCCCTTCAGCATGTCTCTATGTATTGTTCTTGCAGTGTGCTGGACCAAGTGGTTTGACCGGGACGATCCCAGTGGAACAGGGGACTGGGAGGGTGCGATTGACCTGAGCACAGAAAACCCCGGACAAATCTGTGCCAACCCTCTGTCCATCGAGGCTGTTACCACTGACACACTGACCCCAGCCACCTCCACAGGGCAGACCTTCTTCATGTAAGTTGCTTTACAGGAAAATAATTTGAAAACTTTACATGTGCTAATTTTACTTCCAACATTAAATCAATGCTTCTCAACATTAAAACTCCTTTCCCACCTTTCCAAATCACATGTAGCTGAGCTTTACTTTTATTATACTTTTTATTCTTGTGCTAAGAGCTTTGTTTGGGGGGAGAAAAAGAACCTTTTTGGTCTGTGGTAAAAGGAATGACCCAATGTATTGGTATTCATTATTTTGTTTTTGTTTACACTGGATATCTGAGACATTTCAAAAGATTTCAAAACTGACCGTAATGACAAATGGGGTGATGTGGTTTATTCTTTCTTTTTCATAAAGTAGATAATTTTTTTTAATCATAGTTAAACAATAATTAATGGTTTTAGTCATGTGCCCCATCAAAAAGAATTTATTGTTTGCTTTCAATGGTCTCCTTGCTTTAAATATCATACGGGTCCATTAACGGTTTGGAATATTCTTTTCAGCTACAATCCAGCTGACGGATTTGTTTGCCGCAATACGGACCAGACATATGGCGCATGCCGTGACTACAAAGTTCGGTTTGGGTGCCCATGCACATAAGGCCTGACTCCACAGCGAACACTGAGAAGGATAAGAAGACAACACTAAAATGTTATATCTTCAATCTTTCTTAGATTTGTTTCTTGTTTGATTCCTTACTGTGCCTGATAGAAGCAGCACAATGGACTTTTTCACTGCAGACATTTTGACTTGGAGGTGTAGTAACGTAGTAACTGTGGCTCTGTTCCATTCAAGTGTCCCAGTGAGACAGCAAATGTGATCTGACGACTATGCATTTAAATGGAATTTAGCCATATATGATTGTATTACTTTCACCTTGTTCTTCTCTGATTAAAAGGCCTATTATGTACTTTATCAGTCTCTTTTCTCATGATTACGAAATCATGACCCTGTTTTAATATTTATAGTTAACAGCAATAACTGCAACTCTCTGCAGCTTATGAGGATCCTACTAATTAGCTAATATGCTTGCATGAAGTTATAGTTTTGTGTCAGCATGCAGACTTGTGTGTTTTGAACAGTTAGTGGGTAGTGATTTAATTTAATGCCAAATCATGACAGGACAATTTTCAGATCTAGACCACACTTTATAATTTACAGGGACTCAACAATTCCCACCCAAGAGCATTAGTTCCAACAGAGCTAAGACAACTTCCTTTTAATGTTAATATATTTTTTTTTCTCAAGTAATAAACAGTGGGCACACTTGAAGGCGTTTGCCAAACTAACCAGTCTGCAAAGCAGCAGTTCAGGTGGAACAAAGGTTGTTTTTTTTTGTTAATTGCTGGGACAGTTTCCAACAGACGCGTACGGCTGCGGATTGGCTCTGCCCTCCGTTAATACCCACCAGGTCCAAATTTGTTGCAGAACGGCATGACTGACAGCTGAAGTCTCAAGGATCCACAAAATTTCTCAATTTCATTTAGAATAGAACAACAAAAACAGTTTATTTCCATCCAGAGCAGTAGAGAGTACAACTATGTGCTTTGTTTTCAAGGTGTAGTGCAGGGAAACATGATCCACCATGAGCACGGTCTGTTTTATTTTGAAAATTAACCAGATATTTTCTTTTGTTTATGTGCTCGACTTCCTCTACCGCACTATCTGCCGTGTGCTGTATTGCTGAGGAGCTCTCCGCATCTGGCTAAAATAGAAGCTCTGCTATCGGCTCTGGAGGGCTGCGGATCACCGAAGCTGGGACGGAGTCAGAACTCAGCAGTTCCTCAGTCAGTGAAAATACACACATTGACTTTAATGGAAACCTAATGACTCCAGACCAGAATCCCAGCCATTACACATCTGTAGATACGTACATGTATATAGTTGGTATTTAGCTTGTGATTGTCCGCACTGCTGTGAGACTGTTGCAAGAGACAAAAGAGGTGGGAGGATTAAACTGGATGCAATCTGGGGACCTTCCCATTTTCACTCTGTAATGATAAAAGTGAGGAAGAGAAGTAAAATGAACTCCGCACTGAACTGAAGTGCAAAAGAAGTGTTGAAGCTCCTGAGCATTATGGTGTTCCATTCTCTTCCATTAATCTCCCAATATTCCGTGCCTGTAAAGGTCTATTTATAGACCAGGGGATGATTAAGTGGTGAAGCACTGTGCCACCCAGGGAACCAAGCTCATTTTCTTTTTCCCTTCCTCTCTCTTCCTTACTCATTCTCTAACTACTTCTCTTTCTTTTTCTCCCTCTGCAACTTTATCTTCTTCCTTGCTATCTTTTTCTCCACCCTCCTCTTTTTCATGAGCATATATATTATACACCAACCTTCTTTCACATAGTTTAGTTGCCAGTGAAATTATGTTAGACTCAAGGGGGTAGGAGGATAAGTCCTTCAATTTCTTCACTATAAAGCATTTGACAAAAGGGTTTATGGAAGTGTTAATTGTTATGAGGCACCATGAGGAAGAGTGAATAAAGCCCCATCAAGCATGTTTTCATCGCTAAGTCAAGCTGGATCAAGACTAAAGGGTGTCCATTAGTGGAAATGCAGGAAGAAAATATGCACTAAGATCCTACTCATATGTGCTGTTGCAAGGTGTCCTTCAGTGGAAGTAGAGCACTGCATGGGAAAAAGGGTTAAGCTCATTTTCATGTGTGCAGACGTGATTAATAGGGCACAGGGAAGGAGGAGAGGAGAGAAGAACAGAGCAGAGGGCGGACCTCACCAAGCTCAAGACCAGCATTTCATCACCTCCAGAACAGTAGGGCATAAATGAGATCCAACCCTTTTTTGTTTTTTCAAACTGACGCTCTATCTGCTGGTCTCCATCCATGTTTTTCCCTGGGTGTTTACAGAGGCTTAGGTGGCAACATTTTACTTCAGGGTGGATTTTGTGCAGGGCTTATGGCCAAGGGCCTTTGTTACAAGTATTTGTCTATTAAAACCACTCCAAGGCTTTGTGCATGGAAGTGAAACCACTGAATGTAACTTAGAAGACGTGAGACATGAATATGTAAAAATAACCATTTATCTGCCACAAAAAGAAGAAAAATGTCTTCACATAACTGCGAGCAGATGTTTAGAATTCCATACTTAGACTTTATGCAACCATTTATCTATTGTGCAATGAATTTAATTGTTTTCATTAGCAAAAGAAATGTGTGTCCTACTGTCACCAAGTACAAGTTTTTGGGATTGAAAGTCAATAAATGAAATGTGTCTAAAAACATTTCATATGTCCTTAATCTCTCACAGTCCTTTGCAACCACCTTTAACAACCGATGCCTGACAGATTTGTCACACTATTTCGTATTTCTGTTTATCTGTCCAATATATTTTGTACCACTGCAGTCTTGGCAACTCATGAAAACACTTGAGCTGTAGAAGGCACAGTCCATGTACCTTGACTCACTTTTAATAAATCCAGAACCAGGCAGTTTCATAATTCTCAAATCCAATGCGTCAAATGCCATTTAATCTTAAGACATGAATTCATCTCGTTTATGACGGTGTAAATTTGATTTATGCTGAATTATGTGTAAATGAATAGCTGAACCTCCATCACTACACTCTGTGGGTAGCAACTTTAAATCCCTCTTACCAAAGCAATGTGAGCCAGAAAAGCTATTAGAGCATGACTCCTGAGAGATGAACAAGACAAAAGCGTTTTGCCTGTACCTTTCCGGAAGGTGAGAACAATACCGGGCTATTTTCACTCTGACAAGCCATTATTCGTGCCAGCTTTTGCCTGCCGGCAACACCTGCCTGATAGCTGTCTGGGACATTTTGTTTCCAGTCACAGTAGCTGATCCCTTGATTGAAAACATTGAATGCTGAGAGGGTGTTATCCCTGTTTGGAGTTTTAGATCCTGGATGTCTGAGGCGACTCCTGGGCCCCCTCATCCCCTGCTGCAACAGTTGATCCCTGGATCTTTGTGGAAACAGAGTGGATTTCATTACTGGGATGGAAGTCTAAAAAAAGGTTAGGGACGTGTGCCTGCTATAACCCCTCCCTGAGAAGACTTTTTAACTGTTTTCATGCATCAATTCATGCGTCAACAGATGAGGTTTTATATTTATTTATACACACTGACGCTTCATAGTGTCGGAGGCATTCAGATTTACAGGTTGTTGCCATGTCTCTGTTGTTAGTGGTCTGTAAAATAGTGAGAATTAGATGAAACCCTAATGAGTTACTAATAGGAACCAAGAGAAACCATTAACAAAGCCCCAGATGTATGAAAATAAACCGTGCACGTCTGCTCTTTATTTACACTTCCATATCTGGCTTGGAAAGGCCCGCCTCTTAGTCTTGTTTGTGGACACAAAAGTTTCTCCAAATGTATTTGCAGAAACAAAAGCATTCCTGTATCAGATTGTAAAGCCTTGTGAATTCGTCTCTTACTCTCTAGTTTCTTTTCTCTGCAGGCAAACCCTTGGCACCGACGAGTCCAGTGGGAATAGTCACTTTTTGCAAGCATTGCCAAGATTTCTATTTGATGGCCAAAATATGTAGGCAGACAGGTGCATCTGTCCACATTCTGTCTATTCCTTTCTTTCTCTCTGGGGTCTCTATCAGTCTATCTCACTCTCTCATACACACACACACACACACACACACACACTCACTCACACACACACACACACACACACACACACACACACAGTAGGCTGTTTCCTCATCGCTCACACAGAGAAATGCACTGTAAGGACGTCCTTATCCTGCAAACCAGACTCTGCTGGATGCTCTGTAATAACAACTCCAGCCATCCACCGTCCAATCAGCATGGCTCTCTGCTGTGTGTCTGTGTCTGTGTGTGTGTGTGTGTGTGTGTGTGTGTGTGTGTGTGAACATGATGTTGTGGGTCTGTTTTCTTCTGAAACCACAAAGAATAGAAAGCATGTACTGTATGTGCTGGATGTCCCTGACAAGAACAAAGACAAACATCTTATACAAAAAGAAGAGAAATGGTAATATATTTATTTCTTTAAACTTTTTGTTGTTATTATGGTTTGTGATGATTTTTACATGATTTTCATGATTTGAACATGAGATGACATGTGGATTATACTGCTGAAGAAGTTGGAGTTGTTTCTATGGACTATCTGACTTTTTTTTTTACACCAAAAAAACATGAATATGAATCCAAAATGATTACAGCTATAACAATGTTTCACACCCACCTTTTAATTGAATGTGTTTCGTACTCAAAATATAGGGTTTTGATGGAGCATTCTTTTGCAATAGCATTTAAAGCAATCTACAGATACGTTCTAATGAAGGCACAAAAGGTTATTATTTGGAAATATTGGATACACAATATTTGGTCCGTTGGCTTTTATTTTCATTTTTTTGTGCAAGTGGATATGGGCCTTTTAGGACTATGAAGCATAATCCTTTATTGGTAGCCTTGTTCATTCTTGTCTGAAATTGCAATCCTATCTTTGACTAAAACTAATTAAAAATAATGGATCCAGAGAGTGGAGTAGATTTAATTTAAGATATAGTGTGAGTAATATTTGAACAGGAGCCAATTTGAAGGCCCCACGAACCCGTGGTCTATGCACCCACACCTGTGTTCTAATACCAGTAAGGATGGCTCAGTTCCATTGCAATAGGTGACCCAGTAAGACACCAGCATGCACAAAACCTGACTAGAACTGCTTATCTAAATGGAATGCAGTTGTTATTATTGATTATACTTTTCACTGTGACATGTCAAAATGCTGTGAAAAAGGTCCATATTGGTATCATTGACGTATAGGGGTGGAGGGGTCACAGTTGTCAAGGCAATCACCAGTATTGATTTTGATTAAAATGATACACTACAACACAGATTTACTGAACTACTGTACACACACAGTGAACCACAATGCATGATTCAAAACGTGGCACTATGAAGAAATACTCACGGAAAAAAATGAGCCACATCAAACTATGTCACACATTCATTTAAAATACTTCTCTATTGTCAAAGTCATTGCTGTCACTGTATTACAATTATTTGTAAACCCATGCCAACCATAGACCGTATATACGGTCTATGATGCCAACTGTGACAATTGTCCCGCCTACAAGTAACCTGATTGGACAAACTCTCTTGACTCAGCCAATCCGTGTTTGTCAGCTTCTTTCAAAACCATTAGCCACACTCCGGCTCTACCGGTAACGTCCCTACGATGTTCTTGGTAAGCATATGATTTGCCAACTATAATGACCGGTCCATTCATGTTTTGATTGGAACATAATTCCTGATTCAGGACGTCATAAAACGTAATATGACGTCTTATATTATTGTTAGTGTGGCGGAAATGGGACCCGGGCAACGTTAGCTCGCGTAACGTTAGGCTACCTAAAGCATTAGCTAGTGACTATAGTGTCCAACTTTAACTTGTAACGGGTTATGCCACTTTTTCTTAACCAGGAAAGTTAATGTTATGTTTGAATTGTGATGACTTTTCGACTGCAACATGAGATCCAGTTAATAATATCTTCGTGGCGGGACTGTACGCTTGTAAATATTGACATTTACTGTATGTTCTCGGTGTCGATGTCAACTCAAATTGAGGAGTCGTGAAGTAGCCTGGTATTATTGTTCTACACACGTATGCAGGGAATTTTTTAATACGATATAATGGGACTATTTAAACTTCTGTAGTAGCCTACTGTAGCCTGGTAATTTGGTCACCATAGTAAGGACTGTGGTACTATCACGGAAGTAAAATGACAACGGTAATTTGGTCACAAAGTATAATTCACAAAATGAATTTACCATTATGCTATACTGACCACAATGCCAAGCAATTTTTTTGAAACTATTACCATAGTAGACAGAAGTTACACATGGCTGTCACAACAGTGCGCAGCTCCAGAAGTAAGGCTGCCTCTCTGCAACTGCTGGAGGGGGGGGGAATTGTAGGCATCCGTCAGCACTAACTGGAAGTGACAGTGTGCAGAGAGGTCCTAATTACTGTCTCACTTGACTAATTGTCGTCTCTGAAGAATGTATTCCCACTGAGATCCCTGAAATCTCATCAGCAGCACTTCTCAAGACATATAGGCTAGAGCTGATATTGGCATGCTCTTATGTTCAAAGGCATTTGCTGACGCAAAGACGCAAGTGAGAAATGTAGATACACTGAACTCAAAACTGCCATGATAACAGGCTCAGGTGAGTCACACATGGTGTGTGGGGCATCTGCAGGGACAATCTCTGTTAAACTGTTCCTGGGAAAATGGGCAGGTTTATACATTGTTTTGTGTGCGTGTGTGTGTGTGTGTGTGTGTTTTTGTAGAGCCCCTACTTCAACTTGCCAAAATGTTAAGACATCCTTAGCCACAGTCATCGTGACATAATGGGCTGATGAAGTGAGACCATTGTTGGCTTTCTGGAGCCAACCATGGTTTGAATAAACTTGTAGCATTCAGAATAATGCAGTAGAGACGAGCCTTTAGTACAGGGCGATTCAATTGAGTGAATGTTTTCTCTTTCAGGGTCTTACCATTCAAAGTGCATCAGCTTCTCGTTTCCATGGTTTCCCTCCCTCTGCCAATGCCATCTTTCCACCAGTCTGCCTGTGCGAGAGAGTGAACAAGGGCGGAGGGGAGAGAGAGAATGACAGAAGGCTTTTAGCAGTGGTTATCTCTACTTTGCATAAAGTCCCCTTTGCATTACCCAGTGCATGAATGGCGTCTGAATAAACACACCTACCAGCTAATGTGGAAGCCTCCCTGGGTTACAAGTGAGTGGGTGTGTATTAAGTAATCTAATTTGTGGTCTCCTTTAAAAATGACTCAATGTGATTTAAAGGATTTAAAAAAAAAAAAAAAATGTACATCTCCCAAATGGTATTTTCACATCAGTCACAACGAGCTAAAGTAGTAGGAGTCATTTTAACATCATAATGAGGCGATTCACCATTCCTATCACCACCTCTTTTCTGGTTTACACACACAGTTATGTTATGATGACTGGTTAACTGTGAAGTCAGAAGTGTGTTAAACTAAACTACAAACAAAGAAGGAACTCAGGAGGCTTGAAAGGAAGCATAACTGATTATTTAGTCCATACATACCCTATGCTGAGGCACGGACAAAAAATACGATTTAGATTTGTATTAGAAAATTAAGTCAGAATCATTTGTGGCAGCCTTAATTCTATTCCGCAAATTCAATTTTTGGTGTTTTGTGTTTAGGGGCAACTGGTGGCTTAACTTAGTGCAATACCTTAGTATTTGGCTAGGGGATGCTGTGACTTTAAGAGGAGCTAGCCTTTTAGTGGATGTCTTCTCCCTGAGCTCAATAAACATTCCTTTCATGCTGTGTGAAGCTGTGCTGACTTATACAGGAACTCTGAATTTCTCCATAATTATGCTAATGGTCCAGATGGTGGCATGATGAGTGCCATTCTCTTTGATATTCTCACACTGCAGATTGCCTGTGTGCAGACCAACGCAAACTGACACACGTTCAAAGTCAGTGTTCACACCACCTACTTGATCTCGTGTAATTACTTTGTGTTTCCTTTAGCTGATACAATCGCCCTCTTCACTATTAAATGCATTTGCTTTTAATTGTGAATGGGGATTTGACAGATCCGGTAACGTATAATGAAGCAGCACTCGACTGAAAGAAATGTGTCAGCATCCTTTGCTTATCCACACATTTACTTTTAATTTCACTGTTCTGCACTCTAGTAAAGATACAACACAGCAATTTACTTCAAAAATATCAGTGCAATTACGAGAGATAAATACACCATAAAGAATGGCAACGTCACCTGAAAGATCTATTTAATACACTATAAGACACTACAGGAATTCTTGTAGTGACTTTATTTTGGAGTAGATCTACACCACACACACACACACACACACACACTCGTACACACACAAGCCAGCCTTTCACGCCTGAGTCACACAATGGCGGTGTTCATTCAGGCCTTGGACTGTGGTGCCGATCAAAGACCTTCTTTCACATCTCTGTTGGGATTAAATAGCCCTTCACCCTCTTGAAGGGGGTGCACCGCTGTAACTATAGCTCCAGCTGATGCACTGGCTCATAAAGAGGTGCTCATTGGGGGTGGACACTGATAAGGTGCACGTAGTGTTAGATCAATAGCGTGTAGACTCATGCAAGAGCTGCAGATATCCATCTTCTCTGTGCATCTATAGGATGCAGCCTTGTTTGAACTCGCTAATCTGATAGAAATGCGATCTACTTACAATCTCGAAGGGATGTCATTCCCCTGAAATTTACAAGCGGCGCAGCATTTGTGTGAATGCCACACACCTTCACATCGGAGGATGGCTCACACTCGAGCATAGTCTGTTGCTGGATGGCTTTCAAGTCTAAAGTCGAGTTATTTGCATAGGTTAAATATTTGCGCCTTTCAGCAGCTTCTGTCGATATTACGGATTTGCTGTTCTGCCTATTTTAATTCCTTTCATCCCACTCCCACATTTCTGGAATGATGATGGAAATATTTGAAAGGGTTATTGCTCTAAATTCCATAAAAGAGGTTTAGAAAGGGAAGATGGGAACGATGGAACCCAAAGTGGACCTTTTATCTTACTGGGTGTACGAGAGAAACAAATCAACGCAACGATAACCTGCAGGCATGAGCTTATATCGCTTGTGTGCAGGGTTTGGCCAGTTATTGTGTGCATCGCAGTGTGTGCATAGCTATTTCTGTATGTATGGAGCTAGATTTGTTTCTTTGTTACATGCGAGAGAGACAAAAAAAATCACACTGATTGCATAAAAGCACTTTATGAGAGAAAGAAAATTGAGAATTATTTTAGAAATTTCAAATTTATATTTAAGCTTTTTTTAGTCAGTTAATTTTTGCTATTGGTTATGAAAACTTTTTCTTTCAAACATTTTTTTTTTCTCTCTCAGATCATTTATTTTCTCTCATGTAATGAAGAAACACATCTATCTCCATACGTATGTGCCTGTACAGGAAAGTGACAAAGCTTAAATATTCTCCAGAGTGACTAAATCATTGTTGGTTGTTTAAACCCTGAGAAACCCTGAGAAACTTTTATTATTCTTTCAGACTCTAATTGCTTTCTGTGGCTGATATGCAGATTTGCTGGGTCTCTGTCCACGGTGCTGAATGGAGACCCTGGCTAAACAAGCAAACAGTTTTGTATTCAGTGTTGAATAGAGGTTGCATTTTTCCCTTATCACATGCCACTTAAAGGTCCCATGGCATGAAAATTTCACTTTATGAGGTTTTCTTAACATTAATATGAGTTCCCTCAGCCTGCCTATGGTCCCCCAGTGGCTAGAAATAGTGATGAATGTAAACCAAACCCTGGGTGTTCTGCTCTGCCTCTGAGAAAATGAAAGCTCAGATGGGCCGATCTGGGATCTTGCCCCTAATGAGTTCAAAAAGGGGGCAAGGTTACCTCCCATTTCTCTGCTTTGCCCGCCCTGAAAATGTGGCCCACCCATGATCGTTAGACATCATGGCTTTCAAACGAGCAAAAGCTAGAGACTCAGAAATGGCACATACTAAAGAAAGCTCATTGTGGGACTGGCCCTAGTGGCTGTAATTCTGCACCAAGGCTGAATTTTAGGAAAGAGACTTCAGGTACGGTATTAGGGGACCTCTAAGGTCTATATATAAGCATCTAAAGAGCACCATGTCATGGGACCTATTAATGATCATATCTGATAACTTTATCATCTGACTGACTAACTGATATTTTTATCATCATTGAGGCTATTTGGTGGTTATTTGGACCGATTGCAACCAAGGGTGTTGAAGTTGCTGTTTGCACTTGCATTTCATCTTTAACCACACATCTCCAAATGCATGCGAGCTTGGTGGCAAGTTATTGGCATAACAGAGAAACTACAGCATGAATTAAAGTTCCACAACTCCTCCCTCCCCATTATTTCTCTATCTCTTTCCGTCCATCCAACCTTTCTCTCTCTCTCTCTCTCTCTCTCTCTCTCTCTCTCTCCTCTTTCTTTACATTCCCCTCATATCTCTCTTTATTTATTTCTCTCTATCAATCTTTTTTACCTCTCCTTGCCTCTCTCACTCACTCGCTCTCTCTCTGTCTCTCTCTGGTGCGCGTTCACAACACTAACCTTGGCTCGACGTCAGAGCCGGTGCAGCAGTGCAGTATAATGGGAGCGCAAGCAACCCAGAGCGCCTCATAGGGGGCTGTATATCGCTGCTGTATCCTCTGCTTGGCGCTCTCTAGCCCCTCTCCAAACCCTCTCCAGTACCTTACCTACAGCCCATGCTAAGGCTCCCCCCTCCCCACTGGATCCGTACCCTTCGACATGGATGTCCCGCCGTCCCTCGACCGGGAGGATTGTTGTTTCTTGGCGCAGTGAAGGAGGAGAAGGGGAAGGAATCATGCCGGGACTGCTAATGGATTTAGGGAAAGCGCAAGTGACCATGCCGTGATCTTGCGCATCCAGGGCCGCCGTCACCCTGCCTTGCCCAACGAGCGTAGAAGAATTTCGGGGGATTCGAACCCGCGCACCGGGGGGATTAAACCACTGTGCATTTTTTTAAAAACAACATGAAGATTACCTCCCATCATCTGATGATAAGCAGTCTCGTTTTCAGGTCCAACCTTAGGCTGATCCCGCTTCTGCTGCTGTTTCTTGGTTACTCTCGCGGGATGCCACACGTTTTAAGATTTGGTAAGAATCTGTTTGTTTACACTACGCTATCATCCGGAACGACGTGTGATCACACGAACTGCTTGTATGATTGTCGTCAATGAATGAACGAATTGATCACGAGATGCAAAAGCAGATGTATCGAGACATTTGGTCTCACTCTTGCCTTGTCTTTAGTGTAGAGTTGGCAAAACAATCGGACTTGCGCTCTTAAGAATCCTATTTGTTCGTGGATAGTTTACGGTTGGATCGTTATAATCTAAATAGGTTTCGTAACAGTATTTTTAGCGAGTGCATATTAGGCTACCATCAAGGATGAAAGGTGTTCCACGAACCTTGGAACCAGTGTTACAGTAACTTTGAAAGAAAAAGACCGCAGCAGTTCACGGATATGGGCAGCTGATAAACTGAAGAATCACTACCGGACTCGTTGCTCACATTTCCCCTCCGGTACCCTCACGTAGTCTTGGATCTCCACGGCCTCTTACCGCTGAGTCCTCAACATGTCGTCTGCTGTAAACGTTTACATGTGAACATTACACCCGGAGTGCGGATCAAGTCCTCTGATCTGTCACAAGGGTAATCGATACGGCGGGCAGTAGTTTTTATTCTTTACCCCACAGAGCCGCTATCCCACTAATCCCAGGGGGTTTGCCTTTGTGTTTCATTTCAGCATCGTTCCGGTTCTCAGTAGTGACTAGGTTTGAAATGTAACAGTTAAATGCATTAACCGTAAATCATTCTGAAAACCATTCTGATAGTTAGTGTAGCTCATTAGCCTAAACATAGCCACTCTTCAATAATTAGAATACCGCATGGCGGAGTAATTAAATGAATGCTTTTATAGGAAAGTAGTTCTTTAACAGTTGCCACACGGCACCTTGTTGCTGATTCATAACTTTTAAATTGTGCTATTGACGCTTGTATTCATGTTCTAAAATCACTAAACCAAGGCCGCTTGAGGTTTCCTTTGTGGTTTAATTAGATCCTTTGCAGGATGGCTGTTTTGATTTTTTTTTTTTTTTTATGTACAGAGAGCATTTTGAAGTGACATGAGACCCCCCCCCCCGACAGCGGATGTCATCAAGTGTTGACAACACATCCTTACAATCACCAATTCCCCAGATGGTCCTGTTTAAGAGTCAGGCCGCGTCTGCAGTAGCCGCCGCTATGGCAACGGGATGTGCTTGTCTCCCTGCTGCATCCTCAGCCCGATGAGCGCTTTCCCGTCTCACACGGTGTCTGACTGTCGCCGGACGTCTATTCAGTAGTCCTTAAGGGACGGCGAAGTCCGTGATAATAATAATAGCATTTGACACGTAAGTTTCCAAGCCGCCAAATAATGAGTACATTCCTGGGAAAAGCAGTGGCTTGAATAACTGATAAGATATCTGTTACAGCTTGGAGGGAATTTGGGATTTTTGATACCATGGTTATTTGACAATGTCAGTTAAGTTTAGAATCCGTGTCACTAATGCCTGTACCTCGCCATACGTCGACTTTGCTCACACCCTGCACCTGTAAGGCATCCGGCATCAGTTGCACGACAGACATGACCGTGCGAGATAGGAGATGATGCATGTTACTGAGATCTTTTGCTCTGAGGTATTTAAAGCTCTTGCTTGAAATGGCCCGTGTTCTGGACGGTGACAGTAGAGTAATACCAGAGCAGCTGAAACTCGTCTAAAAAGGCAGGTTTCTGTCCGTGGTCCTGATCTAGCTGCCAAACGAGCCAGTGATCCTCCAGTTCAGCACTACGGACAGCGACCCAGGCAGTGCGACCTGCTGCCTGTTGCTGAACTGGAAGCTCAAGCTTATGTTGTTTTTGTTTTTTTTAAATATATATAATAGACTGTAAAAGCTTTAGTCTCTGGGTTTTTGTACAACAGTTCACTGTCAGTCAAGTAGCATCCACTTCATGTCTTTCCATTGTATGATATCTCCATTTCGTGTAGTGTAATTCATTCTCTTTAGAAAAGATTATATGCTGAGTTTCCAAAACATAGATGAAGATAGGCTTGTGTGTGGGTGATTTTATCTGAGAAAACGTGTGTAAGTTTGTATTTGTGCGTGTAATGTATGAGAGAGAGAGGAGAAATACAAAAATGACTTGAGAGACAATGGAGTTCATTGGTCCTTTTCCTGTGCATTTCCTGTCCTGTAGGGTGAGCTTGCTCAGCAGATACTCCCAGCTGCTCCTGCAGGAGGCTGGCTAAACGAGGAGGTCAGCTCCCCTGGGTCTGTCTGTTCCCCTTCCTAACCCTAAGTTCCATTCTGCCCAGACAGGCAGCTCACATTGTACAACCACGGTTCTCCTGTCAGGCTGAGACCTTTAAACACAAGCTAACACACAGACACAGACTGTAACACCAACGCATAGTCAGCCCTTTGTATTCATCGCATCGGCCTTACCTTGTCTAGTGTGACAAGAAGTGTTCTGCCCACCAGCTGCAGGAAAAAATGCTGAGCCAATTTCCACACAGAAATGAATTATTGTGTCCAATGTTCCTCTTTTATAAATCTTACAGGTAATTGGTTTACTTTGATAGTGAAATGGGCCTGGTGCAGCCCTTACAAAGTGTATTAAGATACGCTTGAGATAAGATTCTCTTTTTATAATAAGTTTACACTTGCCTTTTGGGAGCACTGACAGAGACTGCGTAGCTACTGATACTGCTAAGAGTCTCCCACAATAAAACTATTTCAATTGGGTTTTTCTCTCCACGTTCACCAGTAGGCAAAAGAAAAAGTGTAAAATGTCCACTTGCAACATGAAGTGTAACAGCTTTGGTGTGTGGCACGAAGAACCGAGCTTGGGTTTGAATTTGCAAGCTCAACCTGTGTAAAACCAACCAGGGTAAAATTCAGGGCTGCATTTAAGTCTGTAGCATTATTAGTCTGCTAACTGGTGGGCTAGAATAAAAGGAGCTAATTTTACATTCTTCCATGGAAATACATAGTGCTGCTACACGCACATGATCTTATTTAGCTCTCCCCCGAACAAATGCTCAGTCACACTGCAAGCAATGCTGCATCCCATCTGTCATTCCATCAAAGCCCAGTGAAGTTTACTTACAGACGTGTCTGATTCGTTAAGAAGTGCAAGGAGATGTTAAACAGAAAAGGGAAATCAACAATGCAATGGAGACAGTGTTTAAATTCTGATGACCATAGCTGGTCTGCGGTTGTGAAGTTCGAGTGATAACATTATCAGCGCCATCTTCAATCCGCATTGGCATACGCAGTATGGCCCTGGGCTTTCAACTGCTGCTAAAAGCATTGTTGACTCAGAGGTGCTCATTTTGTTTGCTTATTTCCTGGGTTCTATTTTCCAATACAGACATGTCTGACATGACTAAAACACTTCATTGTTTTTCATTTTGGAAAGGAAATCAAGACATTTTATCAGTCCTCTTGCAAAATGCACTAAGCTATGTTTATCTAACTTCTTCCAGCTGCTGTGCACGGATTGCATTTCTAATACGTAACACTCTTTTCATTCCCTCAACTGTTTCATGCCGGCGGAATTACAAGGTTGTCAAGAACATGCAAGGGCAGAGGGAACAAATTCAAGGGGAGCTGCTCGTTGATTGACTTTATTTGCTTTTTGCTTTCTGCCAGCCTGAATTATCACGATGCAAGTTTAGTTTGGGTTTGCAGGAATTAAGGATAACACCCTGTACCCTGGCCTGCTGCCTGCACGTTTACAGCAAACCCATTTTAAATAGGCACAAAGCTGCTTAAAAATATTCATGTGTCACTTGGCCGCACTATAGCTTATAGAAATATGAAACTATCTCCTCTCTGCTGGCACATGATTTCCATGGTTTAAAAATATCCACTGTGGGTTTCAAGAACAAAAAGAAGATTACATTAGCATGCTGCACCACACATTGGCTTGAAGCAGGGAAGCTATCTAGATAGATTCCTTAAACATGTTTACATTCCTGAGACTTTGAAGGTCTTGCTGTCATGCCTCAATTACAAAAGGCTCAATGGCGATTAATTTGGTGTACAGATTTCTTCGCAATTTTAAATTGGAAAATATCTGTGAGGTATGAAATTAGTTTTCCTGTTGTGCTGAGTATTTAGTCATTTTTTGAGATTTATCCACTGCATTGGAAAAGATTATTTGCATGAAGATGGCTTTAGATGAGTGACCTTGTTTGCAGGGAAACCTGTCCTAGCATAACTGCCTCCTTAGAGATATTATAATTTTTTTTAAGTTAAAGTCCTATTCTACTGACATGTGGAAGTCGGCATTGACTTTTAGAAACTGTCCCTCGAGAAGAGTCCAGCAACATGGCTGGCTGGCTCAGAGCTAAAAACACTCACAAGTAATCTTTTGTGTTTACGCATATTTTAACACACGTGGAGCTGTCCTTTTCACAATCCCACCAAGGGAGATGGAAGGAAATTTGAAGTCAATGAGAGGTGTAAGAAAAACAAGAGTGTTTGTTAGAAAGGGGAAAAACCAGAGAGGGAGGGGGAGTCGGTGTAAAGTGTGAGTGAGAAGAGAAACAAAGATACAAAGAAAAGATAGATTAGTTTGCCTCTGAGCAGTCCACTCTCAGCCCACTCGCAGTTGTGGTCTTTTATTACTGTTTTCTGATGGTTTCTGTGAAGAGAGACAGTGGAGTGTGTTGTGGAAATATAGTGGGATGCCAGGAGTCATGCACTGCAGCTCTAAATAAATGTCAGCAGTGTATATACTGTTAGCAAGCTGGGACTACAGATATGCAGAAAATAGCTTTTACGGGAAATAAAAACAGTGAAAAATATCCATAGGTCCCTTGGGGAAATAAACACAAAATGTATTCTTATTAGGGTCTCATGAATTTATCGATATAGTCTTATTACGTATTTGGCTGTCTCCACTTCCAGTAGACTGAAAAATGGTGGGAATCGAAAAAAAATCAATATGTTAGAATTTCTAAGAGGACTAATGAAAAAAAAGGAAGAAACTGGCAGCATAGCAGTTAACCAGTGCCAAGTCCCGGATGGATGGCCCCCTCCTGTGTGTACCTATCACAAATTACCATCTGCGACAATGCTAACATATAAACTAGAAAAAAAGAGGAATTGTGTACTATAAGAAGGATGTTTGGGATTGGATATCTATGTCACTGTGAATTAATGACGATTTTAAACAGCCACAAGCTGCGGGGACGTCTGTGGGCCTGTATATGGATTGATGTTGACATTATCACATTTCTATCACAGATCTGACACGTTCCAATCTCAGTACGACTGTATCATTTCCTCTCTGTGTGATATACGTTTGGAACCGGCTGCGTTTTAAATGGTGTGATATATTTATATAATCTGCAATATCGTGCCACGCTTTGCGTTATGTGTGGGTGAAATTTGTGAGACAATTACCCTCATCGGACCTCATCTGTTGTAATTAACAATTAAGTGTTTGCATATATGGAAGGAAACAAACATGGCTTGTCTATGGTTTGTTATGGAGGCTTGTTAAAATGCTGATTTGGAGCCGGGGTTAATGTTTACTGTGTATTTGCTCTAATTATTAATGCACGTAGGAGGTCTTTTGTTTGTTGGGGGAAATATGTATAATTTCATCCATACAACTATAAATACATTTAATACTGTGTATCGTGTCCGGCAATTCTGTGTGAATTCCAAGCAGGCGGTAAAGATTTTTGGAGGCACATATACTGTAAATGAAAGCACCGACGTACGTGGGATTCAGAAGTCAATCGATTACAGAAAGCCGTCCTGTTTTGGCTATGATGTGGAGCAGCGATCAGGTTAGGATGTGGTGATTCACCTTCATCTCCAGCCAGCTGAATAAAGGAGTAAGAGGGAAACGGCAAGCGACTGACTGAAAGAGAGAAAGCAGAATTCGTGTTCCCATTGACAGCACACTCGGACGGATGTATGAACGTTTCTCTGTGTGAACCAAGGACACGGGGGGAAATGGGCCTCTGTGGGAGGACATATTGAGGCCGGCTTACCTAAAATCATGTTCTTTGAATCAGCATGGCACTCTATTGTCCACGATCCGCAAGGGCTATGCAAAACGTCCCCCTGCTATGTTTGAATTTCATTTTCTGTCCTTTCCTTTCCGCTTACAGGATTTTTAAGTGTTTGTGTGGTTTTTTCTAAATCAGCCTTCCAGCGTTTTCTTTAGAAAGTATTTGTGTAAGGAAAGGTGAGAGGAGTGGAGAAATGATGTATGCACAGGGAAGAAAACATTTGTGTCCGCTTTAGCTCATGAAAACAGAGACAAGCATGAAAGTTAGTACCTTAGTTGGAGAATCGAAAGAATTAAAACAAGCTGTAATTCTAAACCAACTACATTGTTTGGCTCTAGCAGGTGCTGTTGATAGTTGCCTACACTCATAGCAACGTTTGATTGAAATGAAAAACAAACGTTTGTCATATCACACTCCCCCCCCCCCCCCCCCCCCCCCCCCCCCCCCCCCCCCCCCCTAGCATTACGGCGGTCTGGAGCAGATTTGGATTGATTTCCCATCTTGTACAATCTGTTTTAAGATTTTGAGGAGACATAATGAAGCCAATTGCTTCTGTGTTCCATCACACAGCTACCCATGAGAGATATACCAACCTATTAAGGCCATTTTGACTCGAACATGACAAAATACTTTAGATTTTCTACTCAGCAGGGTATGAATGAAGTAATGTGAGAAATTGCAAAATAAATGGCAGACTACAGATGAAAAGAAAGATTAGTACAGGATTCTTGATTTGCCACCTATTTCACCTCTATTGTCTTTTTACATTTATCCTTAATAGATCTTTCCTTATTTATTTGAGGAACAAAATGAGCACGCAGAACGTCGGTAAGCCTCTGGCTATTTTCCTCGCTAAAGCTAGCGTGCAGGTTCTGTTTCATTTCTTTTTCTCTCTGCTACTGTGCAGTTGCCTGTGTGTGTGTTTGTAGAACAAGCAAGAAGAAATCGACACACCTTGAAGCAAAGTGTAGCATATTGACTTGTACCTGTAGCTCTGATTATCAGCTAGCTTGTGTACTGCAGTGGCTGATGGGAGGCTGATGAACCCACACCAAGAACTGACATTTTCCTGTCCTGTGGCTGAAGGAGAGGAGGGGAAGGATGCAGGTGTCCGTTCAGGTCTAATGGGCCATCCATTCAGTCGTTTAATTGAGTGTCTTTTATCTGCCTCCGGTGACCTCTTTTATTCTCCATTTCTCCCTCTTTGTGATTTGCACATCTTTTTTTTTTTTTTCACGCCTGCTCCTTTTCTCATTCTCTCTGTCTCCAAACTCCCCTCTTTCTGGTCTTTTTGAAAGAACACGCTGTCATCTTACAGCTTACCCTGACTTTAGACATCATGGCCATCACCTGTTGTTTTCTAAACACGTGACGGGCTGCGAGGAGGGGCACTTTCGGCATCCAATCAATGTGCACGATTAAAAAATAATCCTTTTTCAGGGTTTTTCCTGGCTCATAATAGGCCTTTGGGGGGACGGGGGTTACCCACGCCAATAAACAAGATCAGTCCGTTTACAGTTAAGGCAATGAGTCTGTGTTACCTTATTTGACAAAAATCTATACATTTACCTGTTATTTAAAACCCCAAATAACAAAACTGGTTTCAAAAAGAACACCTAAATAAATCACCAGGATAGTCTGGTACTGCCTGACTCTGGAGATAAAACTGTGATTAGCGTTCATATTCAAGTTTATGTTTTGCTTGTTTAACAGTTGTTTGGTAAATTGCTCTTGAGAGGATTTAAATAACTATTTTTATTCTCAGTTCTTATCATTTTGTTGCTGGGGATTTCCTTTGGGGCTTTGTGGGCCGCCAAAAATTCCTCCATGCAGGAAAAACGCTTCTTTTTCTCATTCCTTCTTCTCCTTTCTCCATTTCCCCCCTTTGTCCTCCATTGTCCTCTCTGTGTCGTCTTTGTCTCCCTTTTGCTCCCCTCGGCTCTCAGCTTGTCTCCTGGTCCGTCCTCTCTACTTTGTTCTCTCTCACTATCATCGTGCCTAGCTTCCCTTCTTCCCCTGGTCTCAGTGTCCTTGGACACAAAGGCACGAATCATCATACACATTCCAAACCTCTATTACCTATTGTATTTTTGAATTTCTATGCAAAGAGTAGCTTTTCGGTCTCAGGTTTCCATTGCACTTCCCTTATTCTAGGAATAGAGCATTGTGCTGTAGCATCACCTTTTATACAAATATACAGTACTCATTTGCCTCTTGGCTTAAAACCAGCCCTGATACTGCCTCCATATTATTTCCATGACACTAGTGGCTTTGATGAGACAATATAGATAGCTTATGGCTTTACTGTGGTGACGCAACTCTAGTTTTAACGCACTGCAAATCATAAGCAATGACTCTCTTTATGATTGTAATTTAAAATGTCTGTGCAAGAACAATATTGCCAGATCTACTTATTATATTTCTATTTTACTTCACACATCTATGGTATGCTAAAGTCAGGGTTTACCAGCTTCTGTGTCATTCCCTATCTGAATACCATAACTACCTTCTGTGCAAGTATCTTTCCATTTCTGAAGATAAAAACAATATTTTAATCGGATTACCTTTTAATCTGAAACCCTGTTAAAAAGTCTTTTCCCTCCTCTTTAACAACCTACAAAAACTCAGCTGTGAGCATTAAAGATCCGGTTACTGAATTAATTTTTGACCTTTGGCCCTGTTGGAGATAACATCTGCCCTTCTACAAGGAAGAAGTCTAATTTTACAGCCATTTTGTCCAAAATTACAATGGATAGACTGCAATACAGGGCCATTTTGATGATCAGGAGAACAGTGAAAGAATTAGAATGAGAGCTACGAAGGGAGCAAAGAAGATGATAGAATATGGTCTAATTTGCTGTGACCTAATTGCAACATTATAAATGAAACTTATTTTTAGCTCTAGTCCGAAGTCCGTTGCGTATAATATATGGTAAAGTCATGATAGATATGTAACTATTCCCACTCTTGTCGGATAAGACTGGTAGTTTTATTTGAGAAATGTCACAACTGAGTGAGAGTCTTTTTTTGGCAAGTAGGTTGGAGAGAGTTGGAAATCCCACTGCTTTACTTTTGGAGAGTTTTTTCTAAGACTCCAAGATTACTGTTAAGTCAAGTTCTCAATCTCTATTTATTTTGGTGAGCTATACAGCTTGAGGGCCAGAGTATCCAGGGATGCTCGAGACTTGCTGCCTTTTCAGCTGTGATGCAATTAATGAATTATTATGTGTTTTTTTCTCACAATGGGGAATGTTATAGTAAGTCAGAGATGCACATGCATAGTCAGTGTTCTCGGGGCTGGAATCCTGCCTCTCTTAGCCTGCAGTGGATAATTAGCATCTATCACACGTGCTTAGGCTTGATTAAAACTCAGTTTACAGTGAGCAGTGCTGCGAGGTTACCATCTGTCACCTGCTGAGGCCACCATGAGATGTACTGTAGTCAGTGGGAGTGAGGAAGCGTGTGTGTTTGTGTGTGTGTGTGTGTGTGTGTGTGTGTGTGTGTGTCTGTGTGTGTGTGTGTGTGTCCGTCCGTTTGATTAAACATGGAAAGAAAAATGGCAGAAACGGGTGAAGCATGAAGCATCAGAAGCATTCTGTTCAATAACCGGTCCCCCTCGCTCCCTATGGCCTGTATATTAGAGCCAAATCACATATTTTCTGTGTTGGCAGTAAAAAGCTCTTGACTGCAGTTTTGGGATTTGTGTTATTTACTTGAACTTTATAACCTTGTGACGGCAGTTTTGGGAATACTCCTAGTTTATACTTGGAAGTCAGACACAACGTGTGAGAACTCTAAGGCTCATAAAACCTACTGGGTGTGAAAGTATTAATAAGTAAGTAAAAAAAAAAAAAAGTGAAAATCAAACAACAAACTCTTAGCTTTGCTATCTGTCATAAACAGTGGAAAGAAGGTTTTTTACAGTGGCCCACAGAGAAACATTACAAAACAATCTTTGCTTGCAAAGAGTGAAAATATTTATTGAAGCTTCACTGCTCTTTCTCAGTCAGCACTGAATGATGCAGAAAAAGTGCTCAAAAAACCTTGCCACATTTCTGCATGTTATGTTACAGTCTTCTGCTCCGCATGCTTCTGTTGATTCGCTAGCATCAGAAGCTTCAATGGATGTTTTTACTCTTTGCAAGCATGGCTCTTACAGGTTTCTCTATGTTGTGATGCGTGCTATGTGTCTATGCCTGGCAGATGGTTGGTAGTAACATCAAATACTTGCTTTTTGTACTGAATGAGCTCTAGCATGCATGTATGCATTTTGAAAAATAAAGTATTGACTGATATTTATTACATGCTATGATCTCTGCTTGCAGAGTAATTTATTGAAAAGAATTAAAACAATTTGATCAACGGAACATTAAGTCATATCTATTTTGACAAACATTTAATTGTCATTTTTTTCAAGCAAAATCTCCAACTTTCCAACAGTTTGAACAATCTTTGAATTAGGGATTTGTGATAATATTTTCTGATATTTTACAAAATCAACAATCACATTAACAAAGCCTCTCCTTGTGAAATTTGTTTTAACTGACAATGTGACGCATGTGTTGGCCTCTCACTGTGTTCTGTGATTGCAATTGAAACTCAAGGACATTCTCTACCAAATCATGCACACATCTAGATGTTATTTACAGATAGATAAATAGATGCTCATATTAAAAAACAGCAAAAAAGTTCATTTTAATATAACACATCATCATAATAAACTCTAGCCTGTTTTAATTTCAGGAACAGGCTTTTATTGCTGCATATAGTGTGTGTTTGATGATACAGAACTACCATAGCTTCTGACTTTAGCAGCATTCCTATATTTTTTTAAAGAGCTTGTCTAATCTCAAGAGCAGCCACCTCTTCTTGTGTATGTGTGCATGCAGGTGAGCGTGTGCTCTTGGTGCTTATACTTCTTATTTTCACAGTGCTATTTCTTTTCAGTTGCATTTGGAAACTGAGAGCAGTGGAGAGGATGGAAACTGCGACAGAAGTCAATTGGGACTTCAGCAATTCAAGGCCTGTGGAAGTGTACTCACAGTTTGGCACAATTAGTACCAAAAGGGGTCTCTGCTTGACAAATTAGCACACAAAATGTCAGCTGGTAGTTTAGCACATCCACAATGAGCCCTTGCAAATTAGCACATATTTTGAGGAGGGAGCTGGCACATTATTATGAATAGAGAGAGCCTGGCAAATTAGCACATGTGTTGCCAGCGCTCAGAATTAATACATGTTATATGATCAGTGGTTTCCAACTTGGCGCTGGGTCAGAGACAAGGGTGGTGGCACACATTTCTAATTGAAGACTGTGTTTGTGTGCTCATTACAAGAGATTGATTAAATTGACCTTTTGGCTATGATAGAGCTAATTATTATAAGTGGAACTGAACTTAGGTGTCTCTAAACGCCTGCTACAGGCGTGGGCTTTAAACTCTTACATCAGTCGCATTTTCTCTCAGACTCAGTTGTTTCTTACCTGACACATTTGTTTAGGCTCAATCTTTGGAGTGCGTGATCGTGTGTGTGTGTTCACACCAGTACGTTTGAGTGCGTGAGTCAGCCTGAGGCTTAGCATCGAGCAGTGGCAGGTGACAGTCCAGTCCAGTGTCAAGAGGCTTTAGGGTGACAGGAGTGATTCTATCCTGGAGAATAAAAAAAACACACAACGAGCCAAACAAGTCGGATAACAACAGCTAAACTGTTGTTCACTAAAGCTGCTTTCTAATAGTTGATTGATTGCCGACCCACTGTATTAGTTTACTTACCCTTACTTACTTGTCGCTTAATGGTGGTTTCAACTGTTTTTCTTGGGTTGTGGGTCATTTTAAAGTTTTTGTAGCTTTGGAGTTCTTAAAACTAGTAATTCAGTCTTTGCTCTTTATTTATTTCTCTAATCAGATCTTAGATCTGAGTTTGGCTCTTAAACAAGCTCAGTAGACCCAGCCAAGATCTCTATTGAATAAAATCTCTATCTTCTTAGAAAATATCACCTCTATTAACCAAGTTTACTGCCTTCTTTGTTTTTGCACTTACATCACCAAGACTCTGTAAGATATTACCTATGAGCCAAGGCCAAAGACGATGTAGCTGATCAAATAAAACACTGTTACTGTATCACCTCTTCTTTTAACAGCATGAAACCAGCATGTTCACGTAGAATTGAATATAATGTCGGTAATGTTTTTTTTAATGAGTAAAAGGTCATACACCAGGTCTTCATTTCCTTGAAAATAGCTTTCAGATGAATTTTCATACAGACTACGTTGATGATGTTTTGTTTGAATGATATCGGAGCACTGGCGAGCTTCCTGCACAGTTGATGTATTCCATGCTCTGGTCAGATTTCTGGGGATTTTCAGTGAAAGAGAGAATTGGCCCTTGTGCAGCATTGGAAGGTCAGTCTACCGCAAGGGGAGCTTCAGATTAATGACCAGGGGCGGTGACTCTCTGCAGGCCTTCATGCATCATGTCCCATTCACCGCCAAACATGTCAGGGAGCATTCCCATCGGGAATTTCAGGGATATTTACGGTGTGTTTTCATCACTTTGGCCTCTTACCTATTGGCTCCAATCATTGATGCTCACCGGCTGAAAGACGGAGAGAGACAGAAACAGGCGACTAGTTTATGGAATGGTGGATGGAGGTCTTAAAGCCTAATTGAGCGACCTTACACCCATACCTGGTCCACTTGCCCTAGCGACAGGGTTGCTCGCCGGTTGCCATGGCACCCACCCTATAGCCCACCACTATCCTGCAGCTGCGCTGCTAGTCATTAGTCACAGAGACAGGCCATCCGCACTATCACAACGGCCTTCTTCCACCAATCAGCTGCTCAGATTCCAAAACTGCCGATTCCTCTCAGCCATAGCGTAGATGTATGAGTTGCTATGGCAACATATCAGACTCCCCCAGTGTACAAGAGCATCCTTGAGTAGAGAGGGCTAATTGTATTTTCATTCATGGTTTAGTAAGTAAGCCTTTTCTTTTAGTAATAAATACACTCTCCCTGTTAGTATTTACAGTGCACCAAAGTCACACAAATGTGGTTTGTTAAGAGCATTAGAATATATTTTACCCACCTAATTATACATTTCAAGGTTTGTCCCTTACTAATATTTGTGATGTATGAATGATTCCTATTTACAGGAGCTCATTTTAAATTGACTTATTTTCAATTATAAATTAATTCAATGGCAAAGTTACTTTACAATGATCAATCCAAAATGCACTTGATTAACTGTGAACAAATATTAAAAGGGAGTGAAATTTACATAGAGAACCCCCCCCTCCGCCTTTTCATTTCCACTTTCGGCTCAGGCTCTCTCTCTCTCTATCTCTCTCTCTCTCACACACATACACACACACACAGACACACAGATCAGCAGGCCTGTTTTCTCGTCAGGGTGATTATCCAGCTCATAACTCACTCAGAGCTTTCATTTGCACTATAATTCACACCAGTCCCTATGATGACGGCAGTATAATTCACAAACACACTGATTATCCCAGCTGTAACTCACACACCTACAATCAGATGGCCCACAACACCAAGCAGTGAGAGGAAGATGGAAAGACCGTTTGTGAATGTCGGCAAAATTCAGTCAGTCCAATTTGGGAAGAAATCTCAATGTGTGTGGGATTCATCATTCATTGTACACAATACTAAGAAAACATTCTCTCACATTCCACGGAGCATTAAATCAAAGAGTAACCATTTAATTTTCTGCAATGTAGTGCTTGAAACCTCCTTGGAAATATAACCCTTTGTGAACTCAGTTAATATTCCTGCTCTTCAGTGTTCACAAAAGGTGTATGATTGGTTTTAAACCTGCATGTCCAAGCCAAACAGTGTGCCAAAGAAATCCGATAAGCATAACTTAATACCCTCATCCTCATTTTCAAACTCCCTGGACAGGCCAGTAGAGCTCAGTCTGCTCCCTCAGGGCTAAAGTGTAATAATTATCCATTGGGTCAGACTGACATGATTCCAATCATCTTTAATGGTGATTCTCGGGTATTCCTTCTTTTGTAGATTAATGTGCAATTTCAATGAAATGCAATGCAATGAATAGCAGCACGTTCAAATCCCAGCGCTGTATATCAGGTCTGACGCATGCAAACCTCATTATACCGCTCAATGGTAGTGAAGCACAAAACATGTACTGAAGTGCCTTTGGGAGGTTTACTCTGAACTCTCCTCTTCCATTGCGAGACTCTTTTCCTCTCCATTTCACCTTTTTCAATTCTCTACTGGAATTAAAATAAAATGCTATAACACAGGAAGGGAGCAGGTAGGGCAGCACGACATATGGGTGTAGTGGGGACAGTGAGAAAGCTCAAGTTAATGACATCTTCTTTGCCCTCCTGCACTTCTTTTCTATCACTTCCTGCCATGGCCAGATGCTTTTTATAGCTGCTGTGTCTGTTACTGTAAAGCTTTTACTTTCTCCGCTCTTTTAAAAAAAAACGAATGAATCACTCTCTCTGTCTTTTTCTCATTTAGTCGCACTTTTCCCTTGCTCTTTGTAATTGAATCAATAAACAGGCATTCAACTTTTTTTTCAATTTGGATTTTGTCAAACCAACTCTATCCTCTGAGAAGACGGGAGCCGTGAATGGACTACTGAACTCTGCTCTTGACTCCGAGAGTTTTTTTTCTTCTTTTTTTTCTCAGAGCTGCTCTCACATTCCTCTTTCATCTTTTCCTCCCTTTCCCCTGATCCATTCTCTTTTAAGTTTGATTTCTGCAAAGCTTTCTCAGGATTTAGTCCATCCTCAAAGGTGTACCAGCTTTCGTTACGTTTCCGATTTGCCTTTTTTATGTTTATTTTGAAAGTTGAAAGTAGTTGTTTGACTCTACCGATGTTTCAGCTGTTTGACATATAAATATTCTTTTTGAAGACTGTAAAACTGTAATATCATACATACTCTGGCATACTTCACCACCTACAACACTACTTCACCTTGATTCATAATTCTCACTGACCCCATTTTACACCTGGCTTGTAGATTAGATGGACCAAATAAAAAGATATATATATATTTAGTAAAAAAAAAAAAACATGTAAATTTGATAGTAACTGCAATATGTCTATGCACGCTACTGACCTCCATTTTTGGGAATACTCAAATGTATGCAGGTAAATTATCCCATGATATCTTGAAATTAGACGGTTTAAACATAGCCTTGCTTTGTCTAGCATTCTGAACCACCTTGGTGACCATTTTATGTTTTTTAAAGATTTGATAGTGACAGTGGATAGATGGGAAAGGCGGGAGCGGGATGGGGGACGACGGTTTTTGTTTTGATCAAAATAATTGAATTCCGATGAGAGCTATTTTAAGTTGACAAGACCTTACTTTGCGGTGGTAATTATACTCTCTGGCTCGTGCGCAATGGTGAATCTGTGTATTGTTTATTTTTTTAACTTTGACAACTAATGAGCATTGCGAGGTGTGATAAACATATATCCAAAAGGTAACAAGATTGCTCTGACAAGCCCAGCATGAAACTCCCATCAGGACACGCTCCCATTAAAAATCAACCAAAGTAACAGTTAAATATGATGCAGAGATAATCATTTGAACTTGTGAGTCGATTAGTTTTAATGAGTGTAATTAAACGCTTCCTGAGGTTTCATCTTAATTTCTGATTTCGATTGGCCCCCCTCACTACATCTGTCTTTTTGTTCTTGTTCCTATTTCTCTACCACTTTAAATATCTCACTGATTTATCCCTTGGCTCTCTTTTTTTCCTCTCTTCTACCTTTTCGTCTACCTTTTTTTGTCTTTTTGCCCTCATTTCTCTGCTCCCTGAGCTTTTTCTTCGTTCTGCTCTCATTTGAGAATTGTTGAAATCAATGGGACAAAGTGGAAGAGTGAACCTCTCTGTCAAGGCTGAGCGAGGGAGTTAAAGAAGGGCACCCACCCCTGAACTCACCCCTTATGTAACTAATTGCCTATAATTACACCAACGACTGTCACAGAATGCAAATCAGCTGAGCTCCAAAGGCCTGATCTGTACCGTTAATCAGTTTCATGTCAGCGTCTGACTGATCTGTGTAAAGTACTAAACACAATAGCATCAGTGTTAAAAAATGATAACACGGCTTGAGCTGCATTATATTGATCATTTACAAGAATGTCAATTGTGTTCAGGAATCTGTTGCAACTACTGGAGAAGGAAGTCTATTCGGAGGTCTTGTTCTCAGCTGTTTTCTGTTCTTCTTCTTTTTGACCCTCAGGAGGAATATTTGAATCCATTGAGAGCGGCCCTTCTGGAGCAGAGGAACTTGCATTTAAATTTGCCTTGAACACAATCAACAGGAACCGCACCTTGCTCCCCAACACCACGCTTACCTATGACATCCAGAGAATAAACATCTTCGACAGCTTTGAGGCTTCCAGGAAAGGTGAGTTGGGAGATTTGAAAAGGACATTTAGCAGAACCTAACAATAAGTACTTATTTTTAATTTTTGTAGTTTGTAGTAATTTCCTTCTTGTTTTTCATTGGCTAAATCTGTCTAGTTGCAACAACGTAGAAAATAAAAAGGTTTGTCGTATGGCTCCCCGTGCAAAAAAGCATTCAATACAAGGAAAAAAAAATCCATCCAAAAACACAGTTACAACATGTTAAATGTTTGCTATTGACTGTATTCAATAGCAAGCAGCTCACAGATTATGTGAATTTGAATGTAAACTACCAAAGATTGGAAACAAATACAGAAAATCAATGGAGGCAATCATAGACTGTGTCTGAAAATTAAACTCTATTTACTGTCCGCTATTTAATTTGAGTGTGAAATGTATGCACTATACTTGAATAGTAGTCTGACACCAAATGCCGTCAACAACGGCATTAAAGTGATGAAATAGGCTGCTACATTTACCAGGATTTTTTTATGGTTGTGAAACGTGCATTTTTAAATCAATGTATTCATTGCTAGCCTAGTCTTCTTCTTCTCTGCCTTTGCTGGCACAGTGCTGCAATTTTGGCACATTACAGCCACCAAGTGGATTAGTATAAAACCATTGGCAGAAATGAGTATCTCATCACCCATATGGTGTGTGTCCTCACAAACAAAACCCGCCCCCCTCCACATCAGTTAGGTTGTGACCATTGTGAAGCACCAGTTTTTAGATGTGGGCACAAATTAAACAACACCAAAGACCTTTAGGAGCAGTGGAATTTAACAGCCCAACTGAAACATAAGGCTAACTTGTTGCTTTTTCTACTTGTTACCCTCCCAGCATGTGATCAGCTTTCCCTCGGGGTGGCGGCCATTTTTGGCCCGTCACACAGTTCGTCGGCCAACGCGGTCCAATCCATCTGCAATGCTTTGGGAGTGCCCCACGTCCAGACCAAATGGAAGCATCAGGTGTCAGACAACAGGGACTCGTACTATGTCAGCCTGTACCCCGACTTCTCCTCCCTCAGTAGAGCCATTCTCGACCTGGTGCACTTTTTTAAGTGGAGAACAGTCACTGTGGTGTACGACGACAGCACAGGTACAGGTACAGTCGGTGTCTGTCTTTATCTTTCAGTGGTGCTATTGTTTTGCATGCTAAGTATTTAAAAAAACGGCAACCTTTAAACCTTAAAATGCCCAGAAAAACAAGAGGCACCAGGTGAACTACAAAAAGTCAGGGTTCAGGGAGTGCTTTGTTACCTGCCAAGTTAATTCAGAAATCAATAGCTCACTGTTCTGCCTCAGTCCTGCAGGTGCTGCCCACGTCAGTCTTCCAGGAGAGTGAGCAGCAGCATTTAAAAAAAGAGAACCACATTACCCAAAATGACCCAGTGTCTCTTCAGATTAATGCCATTCAGAATTGTAGTATGTGGGGGCTGACAACCGACGTTAATAACAGAGAGACACTTGATCTCTGAGGGTGGCTATCAAATGTGTCTGTGAGCCATTTTGTCTATCCTGTGACTTTGTGGAGAGTGGCTCATAATATGCATTTTAAAAGAAGAGTCATAATTTAGCTGGAGTGCAGTGATATTTTTATGAGGGAAAGTGTAATCGCTTGAGAGAAGATAACAATATTCAAATGCTCATTTGCAATTCATGGGTTATTTGGAATGATTTGGTTGACAGCTTAATGTAGGTAAATTAGACAGAGTTTAAAGAAGGTTTAAATTTTAGACAGGTTGCGTAATGAATTCACTCCCTTCTCTGAGCAAATGAATATTGTCTTGTAGTTGACTTCCCAAATTGTGCCGCTAAATAAGAAATGTAACACCTCTTCTGTTCCTTATTATAACTAATAGTTTTACTGCTATTTCGCTTCTACCATCATCTCTACTTTCACTGACGCATAGATTTAAGGAAACAGCCAATCCTGCAGCAGGCTAGCGCCTGTGCGCCAACCCCCGACCAAATCCCAATGACTTGTCCCACTTGCCACATTATTCTGACTCATCTCCTTGACCTCTCTCCACTTCCTGCCTTGCAGCTTAGTATGTTAACACCCTCATTCTCCAGCAATCTGCCCCAGTGAGATGCCAAAAGGTGACCTCTCGCCTGTCTCTCTGTCAGATATGAGCGACTTTGGCCTCTTCTCTAGCGCATTTCTGCTATAACACACCTGACGCCCTGAAAAGTGTGACAGCTTCCCGCCACCGCTTCCACCTGGTCCCAGGCTGTAATCACACAGCTTCATGCTCCAGGGCCCCGCATTGCTGATTGGAGTCTATCTGACGGCTGGCAGGAAAAACTATCAGAGGGGATAAAATATTCACACACAGCCGTTAGAAGATCCAGGGGGAAAGTCTGAAGGCATTAGCCAGAGCCCACAAACATCTACACTGACAGTGTTTCCCAAACGTTGAGCTCCCTTGACAGATTTTTTTTTCTTGCCTAACACCTCCCAAAGTGTCAGTACGAACAAAAACAGGGAGACGAGGACATGCCCTAGAGTAGGGATCTATTGGGATTACCTGAGGAAAGCGCTAGGTGGTTCAGTATTCCTCCCTGCACTGGTACTTTTCACAACAAGACTTGCATGCTCCTATTTCACACCAATATTTCTATAGGCCTCAGGGAGACCCAGCCCCACTCACAGTAAGACCATTAAACTGCTCACACAGCACTTCATTTCAAAATAAAAAATAGGCTGAGCTATCTTAAAGTGGTTCCACAAAGAAGAAGGAAAAGAAATCCCATCTCTCTCCAGTTCCCTCTCAAACTATCCTCAGAGCTACATCCATTTTTATACATGACAAGTAATCATCTCTCCCATCAATCCAGCCTCTTTCATCCCTGCACTCTGAAGTTCTTTACTGAGGGAGAAACTCATTGTAATCTCATCACAGTATCTCCCGGAGAGCTTTCTACCTGAGTGTGTGGCCAAGAAATGAAAGGTGAAGATTGTAGCTCAATATATGACAGTGGCGTCATGCTCCCTAGGGGCAAGTACAAGCTGGGCAAACAGAGCCTCTCTCATCAGAGCACATCTGAATTGTGTGTGTGAGAGAGCGCGGAGTGGCAGGAATGGCCGCAGCTTTCCATCAGGATAAAATTGAACCTATTCCATGCTGCTGTATGGTATCATTGAAGACAAGAGCGAATCAACATTTGGGAGGCTTCTGTAGGATTGGAAGTTTCTGTAGGAGGGTGCAACAAGAGGTTCTTTCCATTTTGTGCATTTATTATGAAAGAGTGCAATGTGCTGGGCTGGTTTTAAATCCTCTTGATAGGTCTGTAGCTGTCTGTTTGCTTGCCAAGCATGAGTAGGAGGACCAATAGACTGTGGATTAGGAAGACATACATATGTGCCTATTTTCTCCTGAGAAAACCCGAATCCAGTTGTTTTATGTGGCTTCCTCAGCTTCGGCTATACAAACACAAGATGTAGCTGTGTCTTTATAATTCTTTTTTTCACGCTATATGTGTCCTCTTTGTCTGCAGGTCTCATTCGACTGCAGGAGCTGATCAAGGCGCCTTCACGATACAACATTCGTTTGAAGATCCGTCAGCTGCCCACGGAGACCAAGGATGCCAAGCCACTTCTGAAGGAGATGAAGAAGGCAAAAGAGTTCCATGTCATCTTTGATTGTGGACATGAAATGGCTGCATGGATCCTAAAACAGGTGTGGACCCAACTTAATGAGCCAGGATAGTTCATTAAAATTCATTACAAATACCAAACCTGGGGGGACTATTTATTCCAAAGTGATTAATAATATCCATCCACCTTCGTTTGCTTATCCGGTCTCGGGTCATGGGAGCAGCAGCTCCAGTAGGGGACCCCAAACTTCCCTTTCCCAAGCCGTCTTAAAGGCGCTCTACGTGATGTTGGGTTATTTTTAAATTTTAAAGAAAGAGAGTTTAGTAGAGTTTATTCTTAAGTTTGTTTTTATTTCACAATGATATATTTTTAATTTCATATCACCTTTCATGACACCGCCCTCTCATCTTTTAACCAATCACGTGCCTTCTGACTCTAAAAGGTGCTCTAAGCAATGTAAGGTGACGTTACTTCTTGTTGACGTTCTGAGTATTTTCAAACAAAACGAGACTAGCTTGCCCCACCCTCCTCTTCATCCCATCCCCTTCCTTCTGTGCATGAAAAATGACTGTACATATATATATATATATATATATATGAATAAAACTTACATAAAGTAGAAGTGCACCAATATAAAATAAAGCAGACTTTTGAAGTTGCCTATAATTAAATTAAAATGAATGATAAAATAACATGTCCTACTCGTATGTGAAATTTAAATAATTATTTAATTATTCCACAAATATTGGTTTGTTTAAATATTTTACATAATTAATGTCATTGGAGATCCATACCATTCACCTTTTAAGTTGAATATGCAAACAGTAAGAGCAGTTAAGTTAATGCAAATGTCATTTTTGAATAAAATGAGTGATTAATCTTCCTGAATTAAATTAAAATTAAATTACGGAATTAACTGCATTCCCGAAATGTGCGTCAATTCCCTTCATAGATACTCAGTACTCAGTGCATAGACTCATACTTCATATCATTAGGAATATGCACTAAAACAATAAGCTCATACAGTATGTGTTCCCTTCCCTTTATTATTCACTCTTTAAGCACTGATGCAAAGGATTCAGACATCTACTTTCTGCTCGGTGCGTCTTTAATCTCTTTGTAGAATATTAGATCTCTACTACTGACCCATCATAATGGAAGCTCTCCGTTGCACAATAAAGGTTTTTTAATTAGAAAGTCTAATTCTGCTCACAGGCATGTTAAATTAATTTTACAGAGGCACATTATTAATGAGAAAGTTGGGGGTTCTTATTGAACTGAAGTCTTCTCAGTGTAAGTGTATTGCACCGCTTGAAGTCTCCTGTGTGTGTCTACGGGAAGCAACAAGAATGATTATTTATTGACAAAGTTGGTTGGTTGATTTATTGATTGAAGTTGGAGTATATTGGACGTCTTTGTCCAATAACTGCAATGCTATCTTGTGTTTGCAATGGCCACACAGTGTTTTCCTGACTGTAAGTGTAAGATTAATTCTACATATCTTTTAATCAATTATCAACCCCCCCTGGCTGCCCGATTTTAAAATGCTCTAACACAATGCTCCTCTCTTTTAATGTGAAACATTTTCTGTTCCAAGCTGACTTCCTGGTCAGTGAAGAGATCTCAGTATCAGCTGACTGCACATTTAGAGTTAATTGAATAGAGTAGTCCTCTCATCAATATTAATCTTATTTCTAAATATGTATTATTAATTTTTTACTTACTACACTGATGTGCTTTTGTTCTTGTAGGCCCTGGCCATGGGTATGATGACAGAATACTACCATTATATTTTTACTACCCTGGTGAGTACGCTTTTTCATTTTGACAAAATGCAATTATTTAATACATCGCCATTTTTTTGCACAGCACTATCTAACTAAAAATGTGTGTGTTTTTTGTTTTTTTGTTGTGGCTTCTTGACCTGCTTGTTGCAAGGCAAAAATGCATCCGTCTGTCTGTGTCTGAAAGCAGTGTTTCTTCTCTAAAAATAAATAATAAATATGAGTCATCAGGAGCCAGACAAAGAACAACATGCTATTATTTACTACTTCAAACCCATATTTGTGCTGATAGAAATACATTGCCTTGAAAAGCTGACTCACTGTCATGGTGTTGATTATAAATATACTCTATCAACCCTGAGTGTAGAAAACAAAAGCAGTTGGATATATTTAATTTTGACTCTAGCAGTGATTGAAGTTCTTTTAAGTTCTTTGATCTAGCCACTACAAATATAGCTCACCACTCTACAGATGAACAGCAGCACATCTTCCCTGAGCCCAGAGAACAGAAGACTGAGAGCTCAGATAATAGCCCTGAGCAGATGAGACTGTCACCCATTTGGTCCATTATAGCTAACAAATAAATTGCATGCTGTGTTGTTTGAAGCACAATTGGTCTGATGGAAAGGTTGGAGAAAACTGACCTGAAAAATACATTTATCAGTGGACAGGACATCTAACTATCCCTTGTGCATTCACATAAGAACCTGGCCAGATGAAAGTGGAGTGAGTGGCAGCTAATATGTCATTGGAAAAGTAAAGAGAATAGTGATTATAGGCCTCTGTCAACAGGCATACTTCTGCTTGTCAGGGTGGACATGCCTAACATCAGCCAGTGTGTTGGCCTGTTTGAGGCCACTGTGCCGGCCAAAGCTGCTGTACACTGGTGCCAAGCCATGCATGCTGCTTTTGGAATAGGACAGCAAACATTGACCGTGGCCCCCCCATTCTGCGTCCATCACCTGCTGTTGCTCTGTCAACTGTGTTGTTGCGTCCCAAAGACATCCGCCTGGTGAGATGCCAGACATGCTGTATGCAGGACAATTGGGTTGTCCTTTCACTTCCACATGATAGATGGCAGTCCACCAAAAGCCTGCCTGTAACCTTGAAAGCCTTGCCTTCATTAAGGCTGCTGCCTCCGCATGAGATAAAATGACTCCTGAAATACCTTCAACTGTGTCTTCTACTCTCACTTGCTGCCACTCAAACAACTGCTCTTAATTACTGAGGATGCATGAGAGATGTACAGTATAGAAGTGTACAAGCAAAGAAGAAGAAGAAATTAATTATTTCTGCAGCTTAAACACTAGATTTTAATCCTTATGTATTCAGGACCTTTTTGCCCTCGACATGGAACCGTATCGTTTTAGTGGAGTCAACATGACCGGGTTCCGCATCCTCAACACAGAAAACTCTCAGGTGTCGTCAATCATTGAGAAGTGGTCAATGGAGCGGCTACAAGCCCCGCCGAAACCAGACTCAGGCCTGCTGGATGGATTCATGACGGTAGGCTCCAACTTTTTTATGCTGCTTACGTAATGCAAATGTTATGCTGTGCATGCAAAAATATGCTTATAGGTCAAGATGACCGAATCAATCTGAAGCCATATGAAATGTAACAGCTCCTTCAGGGGTTTTATGCTGACGACATTTGTGTGTGTATATGTAATTATGTTTAAGAACTAGGTTACTGTACTTTTTTTAAAATCATGTTTTGAAATATGCAATAGTTTTTAAGGGGAATACACATGAGCACCAGTTGTCAATCACAAGCTCCATGGTAAAGTGCTTCTGGGGTGAGCACGGGGGCAGCATGAACGCCCACTGTGTGGTGCTTTTGGGCTGGTGTTCCTGGGTCTAAATGCTCCATAATGAGGTGGTGTGAATGGTAATAGCCGTTTATCTGCCCTTCTGCCTCTCGCAACACTCCTCTGGGAGGATGGCCAAAATATGACAATCTGTCAGTGTTCATGCAGAGAGATGCAACAAATTGGATGGAAATTATGGCCTTGGCTTTTTTCAGGATGGCATCCAAAAGAATCATGGGATAAGGTGATTTGAAAGTGAAAAAGTCAATACAGCTCATCATGGACATTCAAGGTCCCTTTCTGGGCCTGGGTGCTGTTGTAAACAGTGAGTTTACTCCACCTCCCTCGCAACACCTTCCTTGCAGACAAACACCTTTTTTTCCTGCTTTCAGCTACTCTTTCTTTATCTGGTATCAGAAATCAGTGTAATGCAAGATGTGTCTTTTCATCAAAGACTCTAGTAAAGAAGTGTCTATTCATATATCAGTCACAGCTTTAATTTACTCACTTCACTAGAAATCAATTAGTCTTTAATAAATAAATCCATGTAAATATACCACGGTTTAATTTTTTGCCAAACACATACAGTAAATATAGATATCATATTTTTGTCCTTCAAACAACAGTATGTGTATCCTTTTTTGTTATGTGTCACTAAAGTGTGCAAAACCAAGCAAAGCAGTTACTGTATGTATGCAAAAAGATTAATGCAACGCACAAGGAACTTAAATCACTTGATTTATTTCCTCAGACGGAAATTAATGCATATTAGTGGAAATGTTGAATTGATTAATTAGCATTGCATGAATCATTTTGTCAGATCCAATACTACATATTGACATATCTCACTGGACTAGAATAATGAATAATGCGTCCAAAGGCTCACGCAAGCTTGATAAAGTACTTCATTAGAGTGCTCTATTTATAAATCCTGGCTCTGATGTATTTTATTCTTTAGAGTGTTTCGTCTTAAAAGGATTCCTTATAATGCGTCAATGAAGAAATGGCAGCATGAATATAAAAAAATCTCATTTTAATGGTATAATAAAGGAACAATGTAGAAGCAGTTCTGTTGGTGATTTTGAAAAATAGCCCGTACCTACATTATAAACGTGGTGGTTAGAATAATGGTTTGGTTTCTCTGCAACTCAAAAGTGTTTAATACATTTGTAGATCTGCCTGATATTTATGCTGCAGTGCTCCTGGCTCAGAAGCCACCTTGAAGGGTATCATTAATTGAAAGAGGGCTGCAGCAGCCAGTGTGTGACCTTCCACCCCCGACCCTCCCTCCAGCCTTTATTTCCCCTCTCTCAAGCCTTGTTCTCATTCTCTGCAACAGAGAAGCAATGCTGGGCTCGGGGCTTGTTTGTGCTCCGTGACCAGGCAACAGTTGTGTAGCGATGGTTACCAGGACAACGCCGTTCGTGTCACCTTGTGATTTTATGAAGAACTGATTGACTGAGATGGGAGGAGGAGGGTTGGAGGGGGTGGGGTTGGGGGTGAGATGGAGGCAGCAGGAGGGGAGTTGATGAGGAGAACAGGCAGAAAAGATGAGGGTGTGGGTGTTCCCAGGATTCGAGTGGTGCATGCGATGTTTTGCCACTAGGCTCACTTTAATTCAGGCTAGTGTAAAATCACAGTGACACTCTAAGCCTTGGGTGAGGCCGAGTGTTGTCTCAGGGAAGGATGCATAATGAGATGTCCCTCCTCCGCCCAGGCAGCCTCGCAGCCACAAATGCAATCGGTCCCTTCCTCTTAGCGCTGTTTGTCAGAGGTATCGCTGACGTGGAGCGGTGCATAATAAGAGTGGAGATGCTAATCAGTTCAGTTCACTTGCGTGTGGACATGAAAGTGTTTGTGCAGACTCTTTAACCATGCCCCTAGAGTAATTTGGAGCTCAAATTGTTGTAACCTCGATCTTAATGGGAATTAACAGCAGTTAGAGACCCAAGACCTGTTTAGTATGGATGGATGGATGGGTGGATGGATGATGGATGGATGGGTGGATGGATGGATGGATGGATGGATGGATGGTTGGATGGACTTATTATTCATTGTTTCCCATCTGTGGATAATTATTGTATGGAGTTAATTAGATATTTGGTTTAATGCTTCGTTGTAATTTGCATTCTTTTAAATCCCCATTCACTGAGCTAAGTATATAGTTGGATTTAACTGAGAAAAAGACAAAAACAGTTTCCCAGTTGTAAGCCTCACTGAGGCTTTAGGGCCAGATATATTCTACATCTAAATCATTTCATTTATGTCTACATTTCATTGAGCTATAATTACCACAACAGAGGGTGGGATGTTCTCCAGAGACAGCGAGGCTATTGTGGTGTAATAGCTCATAATAATGATGGGGCTGCTGGTTAACTTCGCATGGGACACTATAAAATGCATCTTAGCGCAACACAGGCTAAATGATTTAAGCCCCTGACACACCAACCAGACGGCAAACCCTCAGCGGAAAAGGCAGTTGGACTGATCAATCTCCCCGAGTCGGTCAAAAAAGTGCCTCAGACCACACCAAAGCGAGGAAACGTAATACGTCTCCATAACAGCAGGTGGAGGTAATCGGAATTGGTGCCCAAAAATGAAAAACCGGCAGCTTACTGGAACGCGTCACGTGGTTCTGGTTCCTCCGGAAATTCAAAGCCAGACTGCCGCAGCTTGATCAGAATACAATCTCATATTATACTGACGAAACGTGTTTCTGAAAACATTTTAAGTGAGAAATAGGCCATGCAGTTGTTGAATCTGTCGTCATTTCAGATCAACAAACTTAAGTTTAAAAGATTTGGTAAAATTTTGAGACACTCTTGTCCCGCTCCTCGTTTCCGGGTTTGCACTCCACCAATCAGATTGGTCATGTGAGACTGACTGTCGGCAGTGCCCGCCTTCCTTTTGAGCATGTCAGGTCAGTCAAAATGAAGGCTGAAGCACCTTTGGACCACTGCACAGAACACACCAAACAGACTTTAGTCTGGCAAGGTCAGTGACTCAAGTCTGTTCGGTGTGTTCTGTACTGCCGTCCAACGGCTGATTATTGGGTTGGTCTGTCACAGTCATTAGAAACATGAATATAGCCTACTTAAGATAAAGGCAGAAGTGAAGACAATCTGCAAATGTGACTGTTTTTGTTCCTTTCCATCAGCAGATATTGCTGAGATATCCTTGAGCAAGACACTTAAGTTGAAATCAGCACAACATGCCTGCTCAGCAAGCTTTCACGGGATACTGTACAGTAAATAATTGTTAATGACTAAATGTGATTAAAAAGCAGCATTGTACATTGTACACAAGGAAACCTAGTTGTAGTGACATACAAATAATGAAAGACAGGAAGAGAGAGACAAACACATAGGGACGCCCAAAGGAAAATATATATAATATACACTGTATACTCTTTATGGCCAGCATATTTCCAGAAATAGCTGTAAAATGTATTTGCATTATGTAACTGCCTCCATATGGTAGTCTGCCTTTCCCCCATGGGAAACGATGTGCATACCCATGCACAAGGGATTGACAGGAAATGATGCATTCACATATCCTGGGTCCCATTTTTCACAACATTTGCAAGCTGTAATTTGCAACATGAGATAATTTCCCCTCCGTAATTTGGAAACATTTCACTTATCGAAACCAACTCTGTACCTGCCAATGTATCTGCATTTGTGAACGACAATCATTTGACAACATTTGACATTTAATTAAGATAGCATTCAATCATGAGTTCAGTAGACTTCTTTGTCCGACTTCGATTAAAACAATGATACAATGGATTCCTCTCAGCCAGTGTTTGAGTGGCCACTCAAGGTGTGTTTTCTGTCCTCAGTGATCGATACACGTAATTATGAACTGAAGTCTGGGACCTGTAATATTAAATAACACTTATCAGTACCACCAGTGACCCCCAGATTCATAAAGACTGAAATTATGTTAACAGGTTTTAGTTCAAATTTGTAACTTTTTGGGGTGGAGTATTTGTTTATATTAAGATTAAAGCTTGTGTCTTTGTACGAGATAAAGGGATACTGTGTACAGAGGAAGAGAAACAGGGAGGGAGCATTGTTGCAGGGAAATGTACAGGGGGACAGACAAAGAGGGAGAGAGGGGCGAGAGAACAGATACCTTGTGGCATTAACAAGCCCTGCTGGGAGTAGGGTAGGAGCCACCCACATAACAAGAACGGTAGAAAGGAATCTGCTAGATGTGTTTGTATTGTACTGTGTGTAAGTGTGAAGCACATACTGTAAGATGTCTGATTCACTTCCCCATGTTTGGTGGCTTCCCAAAGGGGAGGACTTGGCTCAGGTTTGTTGTTGGGGACCACATGGCTGCCTGCAATCTGACAATGGCAAGAGAATAGCTCCACATGAATCCCCGTCCCTTGTGAGCTTCATTCATGCAGCATTTCAACCAAATGAGAGTCCTCGGTGTAGATGTGGAGCCAAATTTTGAGTTCCCCAGTCAATGTGATATTGAAAAGGGGACGCATTCTGTTATTTGGCCTGATATGAATCAGTGCACAAATAAACTTTACTGGAAATTAGATCCAGTATTTGGGGATTCATTTTATTTGTTCAAAACTGAGTTTTCCCCCAGCAGCTTAAATAAGTATATTGGATATTGGAAGAGCTCAGTAAATACCCACATATAGTGTAGCAGATTCAATTTAATTCAGCAGCCGACTGATGCGTCAGCATGACTGTTATTATTGGCCAATTTGAGATTATCACATATACCGTATATTAGTATCAATATTAATGTCAGCTTATTAATAACAAATTATTATAGTACATAAATGCCGAAAATGTCTAAAACCAGTGAAGCAATTATATAATTGGTCCAGTAGTACTTTGTTTTCTTTAAAATATTACAGGTGTTGGTAACGATTGTTATTAACCAATTTTAAGTGGCCTTTATCAGACATTGGTAAGGTTTGTCATTTATAACCTATAGCCAATGTATCATTTTAGATTTTTTTCCTCTCAAATATATATATATATAATACATTGGTAAATGTCAGGCTCTAATAAGATGTTATTGCAACCTGCTCTCAGGTGCTTTGAAAACACATTTTCTTCGCCGCTAAATAGAATAGGGCAGTGCTTCAATGTTGTATTTGATATGCAGAGCTACCAGGCTGCACTCCAAACAGGTTCACAGGTTGGTTGCGTCCATTACAGCAATGTGATCTCCCTCCCTCTGATCCCAGTTGGCAGAAGAGAGAGCCTTTTAAAGACAGCAACTGTGGAGAGCAGACACTCGATGCCCTGTGCCGGGCACCACCAGCTGGGCTTGGCACAGCATCAACATTATTAGCACCAATGCTCCCTTGGTCCATAGAAGCCTTTTGTGAGCGAAAACAGGCAGCGAGAAAGAGATGGAGTGGTCGAATTTAAAACAAGAGTTTATTTTTAATATGTTAAAATGACAAAACACTTGGAAAAAAGATTACCTAACAATATCATTTGAATTGCAAAAGCTGTGTGTGTTACTATGGGCATTTGGGAAAGGGTATTTATTTGATGAAGTGAGACAAAGAAAAACCTGTTGGCACCTTCTGGCTTCTTAAGTTAAACGTGTCTGGAGGCTGATTAAATTTGAGTAAAGGCCACCATGTTAAACAGCCACTTAATCAGATGTAGGTTAGGCAGCGTGGTGCTAATTATGGTGAACTCTGAAGTGGAGGGTGCTGCCAACAGCAGGCTGTTGCGTGGTGTATGGTGGGACACCACTGCTCCAAGTATTCACTACCACTTTTGTCCGACTTAATAAAATAATGAGGGATGTATCGTATTCAATGTTTTTATTTGGCAGTTACTTCCAATAATCTGTGATCTCCCTCCCTCCATTTCTAGCCGAGCTAGCGGCATGACTCTAGGGATGGCAGTTTAGGTCTGTATGTCAGTTGGTCTATTGGATGGTTTGCCATGAAATTCTGTACACATAGTTATAGTCCCTTGAGAATGTAACCATAACTGATTGTGGTGATCTCATGGTTTTTCCTCCAGTGCCACCATGAGGGTAACAATTGTGGTTTTGAGTGAAATTAAAAGGATTGTCATAAAATGTCCTCATCAGGATGTCTTATACTATGTTTCAAGGGGTTACTTTGGTAAACCCTGGATTTTTTTTGTCTAGGAAGTCAAGTTTTGAATGTATCCAATATTATGGTTTATGACTAAATACCTAAGCACAAATCCCATTCCTATCAGTCCCATCTGTACTTTGTGTTAACTTGCTAATTTGCAAATGTTAGCATGCCAACTTGCTTAACATCAGCATGTTAGCATTGTCCTTGTAAGCAAGTTAGCACGCTGACATTAGCTTTTAGCTCAAAGCACTGCTGTTGGTAAATGCAGCCTCACAGAGCTGCTGGCGTGGCTGTAGACTCTTAATCTTGTTTTTGCGCAAAATAAATATATTCTGCTTATTGCTTTTTCTTTCACCCAAAATTAGACATTTCTGTAGGGAAAAGTCTTGTGTGCAAGATTTGTGATTCTGGCAGCAGCATCAGGGGTTTGTTTGGAACAAACAGAAGAGGGACTAGGTAGTTAGTATGAGCAGTCTGTGCATGTTTTCTCCCATTTAGCTATGTATACAAATTGTTTGTTTTCAACGTTTGATAAGGTCACTAACTCTCTCTCCCCTTCTGACTGTGTTCCCAAGTTCAAATATAATATATATTGTCATTCAATATACAGTGTTGAGGCAAGTGATTCGGTCAGAGTGGGGATTTGTCATAATTCCCGCATCTGTCAGTATTTAATAAAATACTTTAATCGCACCAAATCAATGCTGAGTACACATACACCTAAGAGAGTTCAACCCACTCTCTCACTACTCCCACAGGGTGCTTTCTTTTAAACAAAATAACTCTGCGGTGTAGTCCTTTATTTCCCTTTAAAATGTGCTTAAATCTACAATAAAACCATGAATGTGCTTTCACATAAATCCTGCACCATCAATGGATCCGTTGCCCAGGGGTACTCGTCGGAAGAAGGCAGTCTTACTTTCCTGTGAAAAAAAAACTCATTAAAAAAATGAAACAAAGCTGCTCCGTTGCCTCAGCATGTGGAAATGCAATGTGAGAAAGGGATTAAACATCCAACGCACCAAAAAAAAGAAAAATGACAGCGACACTACTGGCAGAGCCCCAAATATACCCACACTTTGAGCAACGCGCTTGCACAGCTCAGAAAAATACTGTAGAGAGCAACCGGGGAAGGCAGAGGGAAGACAAAAAAACTAAAGGGTTGAAAGAGAGAAAGAGATACAGTCGAAATGAAGGGAGGATGGACTGAGGAGAGACGGGGGCAGAACATCGGCGGCCAGAAAGAAAGAGACAAAGAGAGACAGAGTGGAAAAGTTATGGACAGAGAGAGATGGCACTATACAGAGTTTCAGTCACCCGAGGGCTTTTTCCCCACCGAAATGATTTGACACTGCCTGCTTTCCCTTCTCTGCTACGAGGCCTCAAACAGCTATAATATGCCCCATAAATCACATATGTCATATTTCAGTGTTTTTCGACTCTTTTCTTTTCATTTTTGTCCTAGAAGTGAAAGTTTGCACAATTCTCAGTGCACTGACTCAGTTTCATCCCCCAGGGTCTAATGTAACACACCAATGCCAGAAATACTTGGTTGCATCTTGCATTAGAATTGAATTACTACAGTAGTTCCCAAAAAACGTAGAAACGTTTCACGTAGTTAGTACGTAGACGTACTAACATTGAGAGTGTTTTGAGGCCTCAGAAACGTCTGTAAACTGTATGCTGACTCTATCCATTGTTAAATTTGAGAAATACTTATATTTGCTTTCTTACAGGGGGTATCAATCTTCTTATGTTACTATCAACCAAAAAGCAAATACATTTATTTCCCCAAATCCTCATTGTAATTGATATGACAGGAAAGTGTTATGGACCCTCGTCCATATTTAGACAATCCACTTTTGTCTATGTGGTTTGCTCTCCCACTAGCTGCTCTTAAAGGGGGCCATATTTCTTGATAAGTTTAAAATTAATCCCTAATTGTGTGAAGACATTTCCCACGAGTGTCCATCCTCATCGTGACAATTTCCTCAAATTATTTTCTCACCTAGTGAGGGGGGAGTTAAATTTAAATATCACGGTGTAGTTATTACAGAAAACTAACTAACTAAGATTGAATTGCTAAACATAAAGTTTAGAAAAGCAGTTATGTGTCTAACAGCAAAAAGTGTGACTCAAAAACTTGCACCTACTGTGCATTGAAGCAGAACAAATACATATAAACTATGGAAAGAAATGAATAATTACCTCCTTCTTCTATCAAATCATCAAACCCCATGGGTCTGTCTGTGATCTGAGGGCAGAGTGACTTCGGCTCCAAGAAAACAATGAGTTTCTCTCTCTCCCGCTGACACTGTGACTCCGATGCTGATGGCAATGCTGTGTGCGCGTGCATGCATGCGTGTGTGTGTGTGTGTGTGTGTGTGTGTGTGTTTGTGTGTGTTTGTGTGCGTGCGTTGCATTGCTCTGGGCTTGGCAGCTGGAGCCCAGTGATGCATGGTGAATAACAGGTCAGTGCTAATCTCATTAGGGCTAATCAGATGTATATGATATGTATAAACACTGGAGTTCTACTGTACACAAGCAACGGCAGTTGTGTGTGTGGGTGGGTGTGTGGGTCGGTGGGTGCATGGGTGTGGAGGAATGCTCGGGAGAGGACGACTGATTGAGAGAGAAGCCGTTTTTCAGGGTGCAACATTATGAGAGGATTTATACACAGGTGGGGAGCTGGTGTGAATACTGATGCCGTGAAAAGGAATATATTTGTGTAAATACACACATACATAGACAGACACACAGTGGCAAGTTCAGTAGTGTTTGCAGTTCACCTGTTCTAAATTTAGGAAACTGCATGCAACTACAACAAACGAGGCATGCCTCTGGGAAGCTTGAGGTTAGTCACTATGTCTGAGCGTGTTCCCGTTTCGGTGTGTGGCGTACACACATCTTGCTAATTGGTTCCTGCATGTCTGTGTTATTATTTGTATGCTCCTCATGTTTCATGTTCATGCAAAGATGAGCTAAGACATCATGGAGTGGAAAGGAAGATGTGCATGGAAAAGAAATTGAGTCATTACATGTAGCCTAGGAAAGGGCATCTTGGCTGGTACTTTTATTGAAGCAGAGAGAGCTCTGTGTTTGATTGCAGGTGGTTATGTAGGTGTTTGACTGAAAGAGAGACGGAGAGGCGAGAAAGTCAAGGCAACAAAGATTTCGGGCATCTTGTTTGAAACCCTTTCCCCTCTCTGTCTGAGTGTCCCTGGGGTTTGAGATTGGTTTCACTTAAAGCACTTAAAACACCCCATAGGACCAATGCTTGGCTCTGAAATAAATATCAAGATCGCTCTTGGATTGTTTTTAAATTGAATGCAATCTGCCAGAGCTGTGAGCCATCGTTTCACCCCCCCCCCACCCCCCATACACTTCTCTTGATCTCTCCTTCTTCCACTTGATGCCAGCCTCTCTTTGTTTCTATCACAAAGGGGTCTTCAGGAATTGTTCTGCTGCAAAGGCAAACAGGAAAAAGATCTTTGCCACATAAATCATTAGAGCCAGACAATATTTGATATATTACAGCAATCAAACGTTAAAAGATGGAGGAAATGTTTCCAAGTACGCTTGTTAAGTCTGATAGAACGGCATCAATCAAACAAAGAGGCTGATGGATTCTGTGGAGTATTTGACCTCAGAGTGCAAACACTGTAGCAAACACAACTGTGTTTACAGTGGAAAGCATCTGATAAACTGCTGTTCTTATATAGACTATCTTGTAGGCAAATCGATCTTTACGTTACAATAAACAATTTTCCGTCTATATCGTGGCCTAGATAAAAAACTGGATAGGGCCTTATATATTATTAGAATGCAATAAAATTGTCATCGTAGCATGTTTAAGGCGTCAATGTTTTAATTTTGAAACTGTGTACTGCACATCTGCTGCATGTCATTCCTCATAAAGTAGTCCCTGTCATCTACAAAAAATCCTACATTATTAGCCTCCAGTCACGCATCCAGGTTGTGCTAAAATATCCCCACTGGATTTAAAAAACATGAAAAATAAACTTGCAAGCAGAACTTTCGAACTCAATCTAATTTTAGTGAAAAAATTGTCTGATGTCTGTTTTTCACCAAATATCTTTATAATGTTTTATTAGAAAATAATGTGCATGCTGTAGTTTGACCCAAAGTAACAAAGAGTTCACAGATGGAAGAACAGGAATGTAATATTGGTTTGAGGAAAAGGTCAAAAATAAAAACAAAAGTAAAAAGGTAGACAAAAAACATTACTAGAAAGCTGCACAGATTTATTTTGAGTTGCAGGAATTCAACTCTGTCACTGTTAAACTAAAACCATTTCCAAAGTGAATTTGTGGAATAAATTCAAAATGTATAAGGCCCTTTAGAAGTGGACTGAAACTAAATGTGATTATTTAAACTTTTCTCAAACCAGATTGAGCAGTTTAAAAAAAAAACTTGTTGTATATAGTTTATAACACAATAATTGGATGATGGGACATCCAATCTTTCCCTTCAGTGGAGAATGTAGTGTTTGGATACTGACTGGGTGAAAAACTCCACCCTAGTATTCAAAAACATAGATTAGCGGAATGACAGACTCTTCCTAATCTGCATTTGCCATTAACACCACAACACTAGCACAGCATCCACACACTGCCTGCCTGCGCTGGGAGAGCAGATATGGCAGTAGCTGTCGCCTTTCCCAGGGAAGCAGTCGGGATGAAAGAGTGCAGAGATGGGTCTCCCATGCTCTGATCTGCTGCTGCCTTTGACATCAACAGTCACCAAACTCCAAAAGCACAGGACAACTGAGGGGACAAGTTAAAAACTGACAATCTGCCCACCACCACAACCACACACCACTCCCTCCCCTCCTCACTTGAATGTTCTCTTTTCTTGCTGTTGGAGGTGAGATTTATTTCTTTAATTGACCTGCCACTATAAATATAGGTTGGAAAAATTGTACATGTAGCACAATTTCTGCCCCCCCCAGACCCTTTCTGCATTCCTCTTCTCACACATGGATGGCATGGATGCTCCACTGCGCACATAGAGACAACATAGGGAACTGATATGAGCTGAACAGCAGCTCACTGGTCTCCTGCTGTGTGCCTAGCTCAGCCAAAGCCTTGCTCATTCTTTCCGACAGCACGCGCATCCACAAAGACCCTATAGCTGCGGATACTTTGTGGTCTCAAAGTCGTTTTTCATACTCCCTCGCAGGTTGGTCATCCAGGACTTGTCAAATAAGATCACCACAGTGTATTTCAGCCTGTGTGGGACCATAGAAAAAGGATCTGAGCAAAGCTGTAATGTGTTGACCTGGGTAAATGTAGAGTGTCTCAAACTGTGAGGACAGACGGCATGAAAGGAATTCATGTGTGCCAGGCAGAAAATAAAGATAAACCTCAGCATTGCAGTCAGTGTGAGAAATTTTAGCTCAAGCATTTATATTCTTTGATGACTTATTACCAGGATTTTATGGATGGCTATCATAAGTGCTTTTCAATGCAGTTAAACATGTATCCCAGCTGTGCTTTGTTCTGTGTACTTAGCATGTTACACCAAGTCTGCCAGTCAGAGTTGTCCCGTATGCACGGGTGCCTGTTTTGCTTTCCCTCCCTCTAGAGAGCGGGCACACCCATCAGGAACCATTAGTCTTCACAGTGACAGGCTGGCCTTCCACTGAGAGACTCTCCCTGGCGGAGCTTTCTCATTGCCTCAGACAGTGGTTTGGTATTTTTTTACTAACAGGCTGAGACACGGTGCGATTTATGCGGGGCATTTACTGCTGGCATTACTTCTAATTTATGTTCTCTTGTCCTGACAAAAGAATAAAGCAAGTCACCTGAGATTTTGCACGGCTTCTTGTGTCCCTCCGCAAATGGACAGATCAAAGGTCACTTGGACAGATGTATTGGCAGGTGTTGTGAAAATGTCTAACGATATCCCCTTCCTGTTTGCAGACGGATGCAGCGCTAATGTACGACGCCGTGCATGTGGTGGCGGTGGCAGTGCAGCAATCACAGCAGATCACAGTCAGCTCTCTGCAGTGTAATCGCCATAAGCCGTGGCGCTTCGGGGGCCGTTTCATCAGCCTCATCAAAGAGGTACAAAGCCATCAGTGCTATCAATGTGCACCCGGTCTTCACCTATGGAATCCGCTGAACACTGTAGCTTGGGCATGTTGTATTGATTAGCACAATAACATGTTTGCAAGCATTTCCTCTGTGAACTTCCTTTCAGTTGCACATTTTGCATTATTATTGTCTTTCTCTTGAAGGATATTGCGATCATCATGATAAAACCCATAGAAACTTCTATAACAAGTTTATTGCCTAATCTTAACAATACAAAAAACACAATAATCTTCATTGTAATGTAATCTAAAAAAACACCTCATTATCCACAGCAACATGTGTTTTTGTGATGTTTCACGCCCTGTCTCTTTCTCCGTGCATGTCTCCACCATGTTTATATCAAAGCATCTGTGTGGCTTCTTAACTATAGTCGGGGTCAGCCATTTGCTTTGTTCTACAAAGCTCTTTCATTCTGTGGATGGTATCATTGCAGGTAATTTTCAGAATGAGCCATTGTAGTAGCTAGCGCTTCCTCCCCCTCTTGTGTCTGCTATTGCTCTCCATGCCCGTCTGTTCCTCCAATGGCTTTGAAGTGAAACTTCAAGCACAATGAACCACATGCATAATAAACTCTTACCTGTCAAACCTGCTTCTATTCCGGCTGCTTTATTGTTTCTTGTTATGTTGTTGAGACAGACAGTATAGGCAGAGCCAGACAAAATTCATAATTGGGACAAAAAAAGTTTTACGGTTAGATTGTTATTGCTGCAAAAGACGATACTTTGAGGTTAATGTAATAGTGGTGCTGAAGATTTTAGCTCATAATGCTGTGTGCTTCTGACTCCAGGCTCACTGGGACGGTTTGACAGGACGTGTTCTCTTTAACAAGACCAATGGACTGAGGACAGATTTCGACCTGGATGTTATCAGTCTGAAGGAGGATGGGCTGGAAAAGGTGTGTCACACAGTGGTGTAGTTGATGATGTGTGACTTCTGAGTCCTAAAGAAATACATTAATATTATTTTTTCTTATCGATAGACAAGGTGATATAAACATGACACTGAACTATTTCAACAGATTGGAACATGGGATCCTCCTAGCGGTCTGAATATGACAGAGTCTCACAAAAGCAAGACATCCAACATCACAGACTCTCTGGCTAACAAATCCCTGCGTGTATCCACCATACTGGTAGACAAAGACAAATGAAAACACAAGCGGCATACAAAAAGAAAAGAACGACAGCTAATCTTGTTTTCCCTGTACAGGAGGAGCCGTATGTGATGTTTAAGAAGTCAGACAAGCCTCTGTATGGGAACGACCGTTTTGAGGGCTTCTGTATCGACCTGCTGAGGGAGCTCTCTGGTATCCTAGGCTTCCGCTATGAGGTGCGATTAGTGGAAGATGGGAAGTACGGAGCGCTGGATGAGAGCACGGGCCAATGGAACGGCATGGTGCGGGAGCTAATGGACCATGTGAGTCAAGTATCACCAGGGCTACAATTAGAAAGATATAGGGAGAAAATCAGACATTACCATTTCCTAGCCAGTTTATACATTTTTGCTTTAATTAATTTTTGAGTTTGTTTGTTAGCATTAGCAACTTATATAAAAAAAGAGCGCCACCCACAGAATTTCCAAAACATTAAGCAAGAATTCTAACATAGTAAAAGAAAACAGTAAAACTGGCACTTTTTGATGGATATTTTATTTCTTGGAGGGATTATGCAAATGAAAAACTCAAGGCTTCCCCCCCTCAATTTCACGATTGAGGGGGATTAGATTAATCTAATCTTAAAATTGCCTCAGTGACTCACATTTGACACCACATGAGAAGGATCAAAAGGACATGTATCCTGTAATTTCCAGAAAAACTCAGCTTCCGAACTGCTAATCCAGTTGAGCTAATGACCCCAGTTTAATTTCTCTCCTCCGTTGCGGCTCTAATTCCTGTACACATTGACCAGACGAGCTGTCGACAGAAATCACATGCTAATTCGATTGGTTATTTTTCATTGGTTGACTCAAACACCAACCCCCCACCCCACTCAACCTGTATTATGCCATTGCAGAAAGCAGACTTGGCAGTGGCTCCTCTGGCCATCACCTACGCCAGAGAGAAGGTCATCGACTTCTCGAAGCCCTACATGACGCTGGGGATAAGTATCCTGTACCGCAAGCCCAATGGCACCAACCCCGGGGTCTTCTCCTTCCTCAACCCCCTCTCGCCCGATATCTGGATGTATATTCTGCTGGCTTGCTTGGGTGTCAGTTGTGTGCTGTTTGTCATAGCCAGGTAACATGTCTAGCCCCACACTTTCCTTCCTTTTTCCCCTCATTCCTCTTTCCACATCCTTTTTCCCTACCTGTTTCCCTGCTTCCACTAACACACAGCAGTTGCTTGCTCCCTCGGGCCTAAAGAGGGGAAAAGAGAGGAATTTATTCATTGAAAATGATCTAGCTGTGACTGGTGGCCAAAACAGTCCTGCAAGAGGCAGTCCATGCTTCTTTATTCTTAGATGATTTCAATGATGGAGACATGATCTACATCAAAGAAATATATCAAATATAAATACGTTACTTTAAAGGACCATGCCAATGTTTTTACATGTTTGCTTGTACTTTACACTACTGTTGAACATTTTCCCAAACATACAATATCTTTTAAAATAAATTTGATTATTATTGTCTTAAAATACAACTGAAAGTGTGGACTTATTTTATGTAAAATATATATATATAAAAGGTGTGGTGATTGCCAAAAGAACTCACCACCTAGGTTTTGCATAACAATTATTCTAGCGTCAATATTATGCATTGATAAAATGAAAAAATCAAAAATTCATTACCTTCTGTACTTTTACTGTAAACAAATTCAAACAAGGAAAAACACTGGCGTTGTCATTAAAATCAGCTCCACATTTGCCAAGCATCAGCAACTGTAAAACAGGCTCCCTGTTATACATCTCTTAATTTGCTGTAAGAAATGTACAAGTACAATTCGGCCATTGTAAGAGTACAATTCCTGCAATTATTATGTGAACCCACCCCGCTAAAACCCCCAATGCATGACCAATGTGGAAAGATGTGTGTTAAGCCCAGGGCTCCTCTTCCGCTTTTATTCCTGAGAGGTTTGGGTTTAATGCAGATTTCTTCAAATGTTACCGGCACAATGATCACATGAGAGGAATGCAGCAACTGTCACCTAAGTTAGTTCAGAATATGCAAATTATACCCGTAGCCCTTTGTTTCCACGGATGGTCAGGGTAAGTGATTAGCATGCAATTATATTGATATTCCTATGGTTGTAATGAAATGGCCTCGGTACTTTTATTAAATTATAATGCTCTTGTCTGCATGCATGCACTGTGCCTCTTTTTTGCCGACCATGGCAATAAATCTTGCTTGTCCTTACACTATGTGTAAAAAATATTCAGCACAGTTTAAATCTGAAGTACAGTGTTTTCTTCTTCAGTTCGCTGAGTTAGTTCTCTCATAATTGTAGTATTGATTGGACGGCCACCGATTGATTGGTCAATCCCCCAAAAGCACAGTATATTATTTACTTAAATCCCCTGCAAATAGAGTGAGTGGAGTGATCTTATGAAGTCCTGGTTTTGCACAATAAAACACTGAACACCTTCAAACTCACCAGGGATTCAAGTCTTTCCACTGCTTTCAACACACACACACACACACACACACACACACACTAATAAGATATCTCATTTCAAGCTCCAAAGAAATACATTTCACTCAGTGGTTCCTTCTAGCTCTGTTTGTGGTTGAATTGATTCGTCTGTTTATTAACAAAATTGTATTCTCTCAGATCGCAATTCCTCTTCCAGTTTAGAAAATGTCCACCTGTCAAGACAAATAAATGATTTAAATTGCATTATAAAATGTTTACATGTAATTACAGGATGTTGCGGTTTGGCAGTCCAAGTCCCAGAAGCCTGTGATTTTAACACCCCCAACACAGCCTAGCTTCTTCACTTGGCCTGAGAGAAGAAAGGCAGCAGATCTATAATGCCAGCCAGAGTAATTGAATCCAACAGACAGTTAATGGAGAGAGCGTGTTGTGTTATTGTGTCCGGGGACGGACGAAGGAGAAGTGGAACAGGAAAGCAGGGGGGGGGGGGGGATCTTTTTAGAATTCTGTGCACAATTCAACATGTCCCTCTTGCTCAATGTGAAGAGGTGACCTTACGTCCGCATGTTTCACGTCCCCTATATCCTGGTGATCGGTGTGCAGAACACGGCCCGCAGGAATACGGGCCGGCTGCAGGCAAAGGTCATCCAGAGGAGTCACTGGGCCTGTTGCATACAGAATACATGTGTAGTCACTGAGAGGGACAAACACAATCCAATCAAGAGCATGGTGTATAGATTTACACCACCTCACCGACGGCACATATCAGATGACACTCACAATTGGCCTCCAGCTGCAGCTCAATATTGTTTTTCTGTAAACGGCAACATAAATAAATCATCAATGAAATTATTTGACTTTCAGATGGATTTGGTTGAGCAAATGCAAATACACAGTTGCAACCACGGACAAATGCACACAACTAGAAAAGGCACACGATAGTGCTACTATAAAAACTGCCACTATGTAACATTTGGTTTGGTAATGTAAAATACTGTGTGTTTTAAACACAGTATAAAGGGACAGTATGTGTATAAATGTGTGTGTGTCTCTAAAAGCTACACACACAGCACAAACTCAATCAGTTCCTGATGCTTAACACTCACCCAATCACCCTGCACTAATGTCATGCCACTTTTGCTTAGGATAATAAATGAGAAATGTCCACGACTGACCTGGAGACACTGACAATCAGCCGAGGCAGGCAGCGGGAGGCTGGGGGTAAAAGGGGCGGTTCATAGGGGAAGCAAGATAATCAGGGGGAAAATGCGGTGTTGGGGTGCGAATGGTGCAGGATGGGGAAAGTAAATGAAGAAGAGAGAAAAGAGTAAAGCAGCTAGAGTGGGGAAGAAGAAAGACTGCTGTTGGGAAACCAGAAGAAAAAAGGAGAAGACAAGTCCCATATCGGGGGTGTGAGGAGGACGTGGCATTCTCAGAGTAACAGTGATTGCAGTTGCCCGGGGAAACACATTATGGCTCCAGAGTCAGTGAATCCAAATGAGCTCCAAAGATCATCATGTACTGGGACATTATCACCAGTGACAGTGTTATCCCAGCCTATTGATCTCTTCTCACAATAAACTGATGGCATTTGAATATGCCAATAAGTTGATCTTGGCAAAAGCCAGAATGATTTGCTTTGGTCTCTGCAGGAGCTTCCAACCCTAAGGCCACAACACAGGATTTCCACACATTTAAATTCCTTTTGTTTTTGCTCTCAATGTTTTAAAATGTATGTTTAATGTGCTGTTTAATCTGCAACAGGGATCACACTGTTCATTGCTTTGTGCTGACATATGTGTCTCTTTGCTCTCTCCTTTTTATAGGTTTAGCCCTTATGAGTGGTACAACCCGCATCCATGCAACCCAGACTCTGATGTAGTGGAAAACAATTTTACGCTACTCAATAGTTTCTGGTTTGGAGTTGGGGCTCTCATGCAGCAAGGTAGTTGCCTCAGTCTGTAGCTGCTGTTGCTCTGTAGAGCTGAAGCTCTCTTTATCCCACTGTCTCTGAGGGTTGGGTTGTTTTGTCCAAGCCAGCGGCAACAGAGAGAGACCTCTGGGGTTCCACTGATAGGAAGACAGAACTTAGACTAAATGTGTATGTCATGTTTTTTTTATTTAATCAATTTAGCTCATAGGAACACAGAACATATGTGCATACAGGGTAGATTCAAATACCACTTTGAGATGACATTTGAAGAAATGCTAATATGGTTTTTATAAACAGCAACTGAAATAGCATGGCTATTGAGATACAGTCTATTATTAGGCTCTTTTTCAAAGTAATGATAATACTACCCAGAGTCCTCTCCTCTTGCCCATGGCCCATCAGCACCCAGAGATCAGTGGGGTATGGAGTCAGGATGTGAGGTTACCTTGGGTACATGACTCTCTGGCCCAAACAGACCGTCACTGTGTTTGATTTCCTAGGATTGATTTATGCAAACACCTTGTTCTCAGGAGACATTTTTAAATAGTGTTTTTCTGCATTTCCTGCATTATTTAAAGCACTCACTTGTGACTGAGACATTATAATTTTCCTAGTTTGATATCCAACAATCATCTTGTTAAGAGAGCTCTCTCAAACGATTTGTTCTTGAAGCGGGTGTGTTGCATCTGTCTGAGCTAAAAACTTTTTAAAAACAAATCTAATCTTGATTTTTTTTTTTTTACATGTTAAAAATAAACAATGCCTCCTACCACCTCCCTCACACCAGGCTCAGAGCTCATGCCCAAGGCCCTGTCAACTCGAATAGTGGGAGGCATCTGGTGGTTCTTCACCCTCATCATCATTTCCTCATATACAGCCAACTTGGCTGCCTTCCTCACTGTGGAGAGGATGGAGTCGCCCATAGACTCTGCCGATGACTTGGCCAAACAAACTAAAATCCTGTACGGGGTGGTGGAAGACGGCGCCACCATGACCTTCTTCAAGGTAGCTCGGTCCCCCAGGGTGCTTACAGGGTGGTTTTATGATTACATAATCCTTCTTTCTCACTTATTTATTTTATAATCCTTAAGATTTTAAACATTCATGGTCACATGTGGTGACAGCAAGTGTTGTTTAATACACTAGAAAACTCTTTAAGCAGTTACTGTTTTATTAATTACAACAAAAGTTTACTAAGCAGCTAAACAAACTCATTTTGTTTCATTTAAGGAGTCAGTAAATAATTATTGCCATATTTAAAACTGCTCCACTGTCAAAAAATGACCCTTTTCTAGATGCATTTTTCATGAAATCATGTTTAGCACTAACCTTGGTGACAGATGTATTGTATTTCCTGTGACTGCTTCACAATAAAAGCCAGCACCTGTTTTGCCAGTTGAACACTTTTATTGTGAACCAGCATCAGTAGGAAATGTTCAGTTTGCATTAGCAGTAGCTCGATGTTATGAGAGCGAACAGCAAACAGTGAGGCGGATATCAATGAGATAAAATTTGAAAACATAAACGTTGGATTACATTCATGCATTGCGTCCTGTGATTCTCTCATGTTAAAGGAGAATTCCGGTCAATGTCGGTCTGTTGCTTGTAAATTTGGGGTGCTATCAGTATCGCGAAAAATGAAAACAATCAGTGCTGCCTACACATTGTTATTCTCCTGCTAGAGTTAGCAGCCAACAGGCTTAAACAGGGCAGGTTTTAAACTTGTTTTTAGACTCTAAAAATGCTCAAAATGTCATTGCAAGTGCCTACGCATATGCAGTATCCTTCCAAGTGAACAAGTTGTGTTTATTCAGCCAGTGCACGTGTCTCTGTTTACCTCATTTCAGGTGAGGTCCACACTAGTTGAAACACGCCTTTCTGTCACATCAACTGCAGTCAAATTCGCTGTGTGCACTAGGAAGGATTAACTGCACATGGCTAGGATGGCTTGGCACTTGTAATGACAGTTTGAACATGTTTAGAAGCTAAAAACAAGTTTAAAACTTGCCCTGTTTAAGCCTGTTGGTGCAGAATGTAACAGGAGGATAGCATGGTGTCAACAGCACCGATTGGTTTCAGTTGTCTTGCCACTGACAGCCCTCTAAATTTACAAACAACAGGACTACATATTGAAATTGACTGGAATTATCCTTTAAGGTAGAAAATTTGACCACAGCGCCACTAACAATGAAAGCTATTGAAAAAAATGTATTTCCACAATGTATTGCTAAAAAAATGCCAACCCCAAATAGTCTCAGGCGATTGATTTCCTGAAAATTATGGGGATTATAACTTTAATTTCCTTGTTTTTGTTGTAGAATTGTGAAAGTATTTCTCTTTTGTGTTTCAAGCAAGTTTGGTAATTTCATTCTGCAATGATCTTAAACAAACAGTCTGCAAAAATGTTACAAACAAACAAAATGATCATAGCTGCAGAATTTAGTGTTGACCACCTCATTTATTCCTAATATCAGCACCAATCACATTCCCCTTCTATTCTCTGTTACTTTGTAGAAAACTAAAATCTCCACCTACGACAAGATGTGGGAGTTCATGAACAGCAGGAGGCAATCTGTGATGGTGAAGAATGTGGATGAGGGCATCCAGCGCGCCTTGACCTCAGACTATGCCTTCCTAATGGAGTCCACCACCATTGAGTTTGTCACCCAGCGCAACTGCAACCTCACACAGATCGGAGGGCTCATAGACTCCAAAGCCTATGGAGTGGGAACACCTATGGGTAAATAACCTCGAATCTCTGTGTGTCTCTGTGCGGCTGCCTAATGTGTTTATGAAAACGTTTGAAAAGCTTTACGTCAGAGAGAGATACTGCAGATACTATGGAACAGATAAAAGTAAATAGTGTGGATGATTGAGAAGCTCTGAGAACGAAAAGGTTGACCTTTATTGATGGGGTCATATGTATAATGCTATAACTGTGAGATTTAAAAGGTTTATCTTAATAAAAAGCCAACGGCTGAAGAGGTTGAATTTATGGCTAAGGTTAAAATGTGCCCAAGGCTCAAGAAACAGGCGCCCTTTGTTTTTTCTAGCCATAATGATTTCTAACCATTTGTTTTAGTCTACTTTGCAGTCATGTAAGGCAGTGAGTGCAAGACAGTGAAACAATCACAGAGAGTGACCAGTTAGTCAATTTAGTTCAATTCCCTGTGACTTGCTTGACACCGTATGACTTGTGTCTCAGCATTAAACCACAACAACAAAGCCCTTCAGAGATCATAAAACAAGCTTTTTGCATTCTTAAATTACATCGTAAAGTGCCATTATCCAATAATAAAACTGAGGAACCAAAACCGTTTCCACTTTCTGTATTATAATAACAGTTTTCTTGCATAGAGTTGCATAGCCTTTGTTTGGTAATGGTTTCAATCCTCATGTCACAGAGGTTAGAGTGGTCATGACAAGGCCACAGAGAGCATTGCAACCAGCTGTAATAGCCACATATATCATCAAAGATATGAAGGCCATCAAAATATGGAGGATTAATTCTGGCCATTCACATCTGGACCCAGCTACTGTTGATGGGTACGGGACAGTTATGGATCTGCAGGGATGCCCTGATTGCCGTAGCTGTAACAAAGCTGAGGTTATGCTGTGAAATATAGTCCCACTGTGGCGCCGTGAGTGCAGAATTGCTTACACTGATGCCCTTGAGATGGACACACAGACCTAGAACATGGATCAGCTCTATTTCCATTTATGTGGCCTATCAAAGATATGACTACAAAATATACCCCAAATCACTTCAATTCCACGATAAGTGGTTTAGTATTTTAATGCATGAAAAATTATTAAAAATGTTTCAAAGTTATTACTGCCCTCTAACTCATTTCAATCTCTAATTCAGATGTTCATTTCTCAATATTTCAGAAATAAAGCATCAAAAATGTTTCTTCTGTAATAGATAGGTCTGGTAAATGCTTCATTAATTCAAAGTGAGTTCCGTTTTCATGCTGGATGTCGGGTTGGAAGAAGACTATGTTATTTTTCTCCTTGTTTCCTTGTCCCAAACACCATGAAGACCTCAGCCTTCATGTCAACCTCTAGACTATAACTTTTGCCCTGCTCAACACTGTTTAGTGGTGCATTCCCTGTAGGGCTGTTATAGCAATTAACCAGCTAGCCGTATAATAAGTCTTAACCTTTTAGTGCTTGACGGTTTTCACACGTCCTGTTCCCAAAACGCAAATGCGTCATCTACGGCTATCGACTTAAACTATGATCACATTAATACTTGAAGCCAGACAGTGTGGGAGTGATGGATGTCCTCTGCTGTTGAACATCTGTCAGGTAGTTGCGTATGCACAGTGTGTCAAGCACAGCGCTTTTCCATTTGCCTGGGCCCCGCTCTTCATATCCTCATCTCAAAGGACCCATCCTATTAGCATTTATCCAAGGCCTGCTTTGTTAGGCCATCATTAATCATTTGAAATATGAGGGGGGGGGGGGGGGGGGGGGGGGGGGCAGAACCAGGGGACTGGGATACATGATAGATTTCTCATCTACAAATGAAGCAATGCTTTTCACATTCCATTCAGTGCATGTACAGTAGATATGTACAGCTCTGAATATACAGTCATGTATACTGTGCATGCACAGAATAGATGGTATGATGGTAACGCATATGTCTCACAGCGTGTATGTCACATTGAAGAGCATATACATCTATAAGCACACCACTGGTACACTCACAAAAAATGTCATGATCAAAGAAGCAAACACTCTTATGCTGTTCAAAAATCGTCTGCACTTTGTGTAATTTTTCATTTTTGTATTAATGTCCCCTTTGTCAGTTTAAATACACAGAGACATGGAGATGAAAGAATGATGGATGGCAGCAGATACATGATAGATGAGACAGAGAGGGAATCATCTAAGGGGGCTGACGGGCAAAACTGTGTGAGAGCAACAGACAAAGTGATGCTACCTGGGGCAGTATTGAATTAATTCTCCCCAAAGTTTTAGCTCAAAATGTTCTCATGTTTTTAAAAATGATTTCTATGATCTGTCTGTATTATAATTATTTTTACATTTTACTACTGTTTTATCTCTTTTAAGTCGCTCTAAATAAGCACATGAAATGGGAATGTGCAACCGGGCTTCATTATGTATGAGTCTCTAACCATATTAATACACTAACAAGCTTTTAAACCAGTTTATAAATGAAACATGAATGCTCATAGTAAGTATAAATCTTTTCTGGCCTGGTTCAGGCAGGGTGCGCTGCATCTCGTTCAGCCGTGTGTTCTGTTACACAAGCTGTGGATGGGAGAGGAACACGACCCCACTCGGGTACTCTGCAACGATTACTCCTCCTTTGATCAACCCAGCACCCGCTGTGTCTTAATGCCTTGTTGCTAATTCTGGCGCCGTCCCACTGTCTCCAGATTTGGGTTCTTTTACTCGTAATGACAATAACATGCATAAAAACACTCTGATAGGGCAACCATATCTCAGATACACACATTTAATCCCAAACACATATGCGCCCTCGTAAAGTAGACTCCACTGGGGTTCTCTGTTTTTTTCTGTTTATACGCACAATTTATGGCATATGGAAATGTGTGCAAACAGCAGCTAATTCGTCAGAATCAACAGCAGCTCTGACGCACAAAGCCAAGTCTTTGTTGCCAACTCCCTGTGCATTATAATTCACACACTGCAGAGAGGAGTGAGAATTTTGGAATCACTTTGTGAATATAGGGATTAGTGGGATTTGAAGAAGGACTTACAAAAGAACTCCCTCTAAGCAGCCAAAAATAACATGACAGGTTATACGATCACATGCAAGCCAAAGTGTGTTTCATAAAGTACACCCACCACCGCTGGTTAAATATACAGATAAACTCAACAATAACTTTGCAAGGCATAATCTGGTTTAATCATATCTTGCTTATTATCCAAGCTTGCTTAATTCATGTCTCCTCACAGGCTCTCCGTACAGAGACAAGATCACGATAGCCATTCTGCAGCTGCAGGAGGAAGGGAAGCTGCACATGATGAAGGAAAAGTGGTGGAGAGGGAACGGCTGTCCCGAGGAGGAGAGCAAGGAGGCCAGCGCTCTGGGGGTGCAGAACATCGGCGGGATATTCATCGTGCTGGCTGCAGGACTGGTGCTGTCAGTGTTTGTGGCTGTCGGGGAGGTGCTTTACAAGTCTAAGCAGAATGCCCAGCTGGAAAAGGTACTGGCGTCTTTTCTGATGCATGTTAAGAATTAAAGCTTTTGCCAATTTGTCATAAAGATGATAGTTTTTTATTCGGAATTTCACCATTTAAGCTAAAGCAAACAAAAAATTTGAGAAATGAAATCAAACTATCAAATTCAACATACATACTGTATTGCACGCTTGTAGTGCCTTTTTAGTTTGCGTGTTTGTTCTTTTTAGCAGGTTTGGGAATGACTTGGTGATGAAACAGTACTCACATGCCCATATGTACGAGTCATTGGTCGCTGTAATTGTTCCTTCTGTCCATACCGGCTGTGAAGTAATCCCTTGAACTTTTGCATGGACTGTGGAATTTTCCCCTCATCTCTTAATTTTATGCCACATCAGGATGGGATCTCTGCACAGCCAGTATGCACGAGAGGAATCATTACAGCAAACAAAAACTGCATGTGGGTGTTGTTTGCAAGACAGGCGTAAGAAAATGTGAACTTATCCTTTCATCTCGAGATTTGTCTGAAGACATTTACCTTGTGCACAGTGCAGCGTATTGGCACCCCCACCCCGCCCCTCTGGTTATGTTTCTTACTAGCAAAAGACTACATATATTTCAGACTGTTCTATCTGTGCTCTATTTTAGTACTGAGTGCAAATGATTTATCACACAGACGGGAGTATGTATTTTAGTGTTCTCTACTCGTATGAAGATGTTCCCAGATAATTGTGAACGTTTTGTTGATAGCGTGTTTTAATTATTTACATCTACAGAATTAGCACAGCCCAGCAGCATGTTACTTTATTGCAACAGTAATTAGTTTCTGGCTTTTTTAAGGTCTGCATATTTTTCAGAACACATCTCGGCTATCATTAATCAAGAGCCGCAAGACTGGGTCACAATATTCAGATAATTTGCAAATGCCACAATCTCTAGGCTGCCAAGGTGCTAGTAATTTGCATGCAAGCAACAAGCCTTTTTTTTTTTTCTTTCCCCGCCAACCTCCTTTTTTACCCCCTTCATTCTCTTTCTTTTCACCATCACTCTAATCCATATCCCTCCTCCTTGTTTTTCACAGTTTCTTTTTCTCCCACCCTTTCCTGCCCCTCTCTACTTCTGTAATCACTCATCTTCCCAAGTGTGCGAAATATCTCATTCAGGCGCCAGACAAATATATGTAAAAAATTGAGAGAAAAACAAAAATACCTGGTGCATAAGCCACCTACAGATATCCATCTCACACACCTACGCACATACACAAACAGAAAAATAATAGCTTCATATTTTACTGCTCTCCCTCCTCTTTCATATCATCTCTCCTCCTACACCCTCTAAGAATTTGAATTAGATTTTGCATAATCAGAGAGTGAATGCATGGGAATTTGTCTTGGCAACATTGATGCACAAGCATATTGAAATTTTATAGGATTTCACACCACATACATAATGCAGGGATGACAGAGGCACATATAACTGATGTTACATAACACGTGTCACTCTGTGAGGGGGTGATTGATGTTTTAAAAGAAGGTACCAATATTTTTGGATTTAATCTGCTGAAGTGGATATTTTGTCCTTTAGTCAATATGTTTTCTTTTTCTGCTTGCACACCAAAGTGTTGAATGTTTCTCTTAGTTCTTGGCAGGGTGCAAAAGGCTTTGACACACCATTAAGACCTTTGTGTGATAGTAAAGCTGTGAAGCTTATGTCTGCTTAATTTTGAGTACTTTTGTTATATGATACAAACAGAAGCAATACTTCATAAAGGGATAATAAAATTGTTTTGGAACATGGTTTTGGAACATTCTTAAGTAAATATACATTGAAACATAATTAGTATGGTCATGAATAGCCCCACCAAAATGTTACCAATGAATGCATCTTGTATGTAGAAAAAATAATAATAATAATGGTTATATTTTGTGCAGCAGAGTTGCATAGATTTGTCTAGTGTGGAAAAACAGCATGGTGCCAGCGATAACTTTTCCCTCTTTCCTGTTGCCTTCTGCAGCGATCATTTTGCAGCGCCATGATGGATGAGCTTCGTGTGTCTCTGAAGTGCAAACGCCGCCTCAAACAGAAGCCTCAGCCACCCGTCATCGTTAAGACAGAAGAGGTCATTAACATGCACACGTTCAACGACAGGAGACTCCCAGGAAAAGAAACCATGGCATGAACGCTGCATACCCCGATCCAACCCCTCGATAAAAACCGTGGAGGGGAGACTGGGTTAAATGAACGCAGACTTAACCGCAGACTAAGGGTTAGCAGTCAAAACAGGATTCCTTTCGAACCCACTTGTTTATGTAGACGGATGTTTCCTGTGGAAATATAGATACCTGGGCAGTGCCACCTCCCTGTGACGTTCATTTTTTGAAGAGAGCTGGAAAGGAAGGACTCAAAAGTATATAAATTGAAAAAGAGATCCAAGTAGGTTTGGGTCAAAACATAAGTCCTGGTCCACACTAGAAGTGGACTTAAACACATACACATGACACACTGTATACACACACACACAGAGACACACACACACACATACACTCTCATCTGACACACTTGTGCAGAAGGGAAAACTCTATTGTGACTGTAACACCAGATGTAGTTTTTCTGTTGATGTCAATGCCCTTTTGTCTTACCTCCATGTGTGTTTGAACCCATCGCTCCCTCCTGTCAGTGGCTTGAGTTTCTTTCAAATGATTTAAACAAACACTAATCTCACATCAACAAAGAGAACGGTAGTCAGTGCCAAATGGTTTACTATGAACCAATGTATTAAAGTGATGTTCAGTTTGGAATCACCTATGCTGACCTTGTCAAATACTCATTGTTTTCTTTTGTAATGCCTTTCTCGTGCCAAAGTTCGGCCATTGTGAAGAACTTAGTTTCTACCTTTACTGTTATGTTCAAAGCCTCTTCAAGCAGTGTACACTTTCAAAGTCCTTATTCATGTCCGTCCGTACACACGGTCTGCAGTTTTCACTGTATAAGTTGTTGTTTAAAAATGCAGGATTTCTACAAAAAATGTTTGTTTTTGTACAAGAACAAGAGGTTTTGTAGTACTTTGTATCATGGTAGCCCCTCCTGAGGACAAAATATGTAGCAGATACCAACTCAGCCCTCAAATTCTGTCAACTAGTGGCTGTGGGGCTTCAAACTCTGCTGTGTAGGGTTAATTTCTCTCATCAATCAGAGATTTTTCTCTTTTGTCTGTCAGTATCATGGGGCCAGCTGAACATATTGTCTGGGTACAATGTGGTGGTTTGCGTTGAGTAAGAACAACAAAACTGTAAACTAAGTGGTGCTCAAAGTAGGAAAGGTGGTGAATCGTTCTGGAAATAGAAACAGAGCTTCTATTAGCAAACTCTTGCTGACAACAAGTGGTTAACTACAGTATATGTAGCCATGATAGTCACCATGTAAGACATAGTAACACATGCAAATGTTGTAAACAATGTTATTACCCGGCTACATTTGAGCAGACCTTTTTCAGTTTTATCATAGGATCTTTCACAGTATCAAGTCCTAAAAAACCTACTGAAGACCTAATGAGTCATACTGCTGCACTAGGAGAAGAAAAATTTCACTTGATACAAGAAAAGTATTGAAACTAGTAATAATCCCACAGCACGGACGTATTATGTTTTACAAAAAGAAGACTTGAAGATAAATGTAGATCTTTGCATTGTGGACAGGCAGTTAAAAATTAATTATTGGCTATGAATAAAACACAAGTCTCAACCCAAGGTCCATTTAGTAGCTGGTCCGCAGCTTTTGATCATATCATGATATTCATCAGCAGCATCTAAGATTTGCTCAGCTGCCATGTCAACTTCTAATAGTCATTGTCAACTTTTGAGCCCACATGGATGAGAACTCATCCATGTGAGATGAGATGAAGGATGAGAACTCATCCATGTGGGCTAAAAGTACTCATAAAAATGGAAACTTGTGACACTTGACATTTCAATTGAGTAAATCTTTTCTGCTGAGGAAGATCATGTAAAATGATTGAAAGCACAAGAGCAGCTACTAAGTGGTATTTAGTAACTGCTGTTTCCATGGGTAGGAATGCATTTTAAACCTCAGTGATGGGCGACCTGTGAATGTATATAATAACTGCAGTAAATGTGATGTGGGAATAATCAGCAGCTTTGAGGCACTTCCTGTTTGTTACCATAGTAAATGTCTCACCTTGGCTCGTTGCTTTCATCATGTTCCCTGAATGGGACTTAAGCAACCCAGGGGGCGTGTTGTTGGTGACAACCTATGAGCAGAGCAGATCATTTATCCACTAATAGTCTCCAGATTCTCATCACTTTGAATTTACACAATCAAATTTGGCCCTGCAATACTTTTCTGTTAACTCTGTCCCATGTTGTGAAATGATACGCATACTTGGGAGCTTACTTCTTCACTTCCCCTGTCTTCTGAAACTAGGTAATCATGTGATCTGTTATTCCAGGGATTTCACAAACAAACAAAAAAACATTAAGACTCTGCTGTACATGAATGGATTTAGTCACTGACTTATTTAAAACAACCACATATACACATTAAGAAAATTGACAGGGAAGACATTAATCCTGAAACTAGTTGGCGTTCTATCAGTGCTGCTTGTCATTTTTCCATGCAGCTAAATCTAGTGGCGCGAGCTGAAGTGATTGAATACCTGGATACATTTATTAAAAAACTATTTCAAAGGCTTGCCTTTCCTGTCGAATACGAATATGAGCTCATGGAATTTGACATTGATGCAAGGTTTTACAAATAACGTCATTAAAAATGTCATAATTGTAGTTTTGCCTTTTTATTATTCATACAACTTTTTTCATATTCTTTTGGTAACAAATGAACTGACGACAGGAAATGTTTTGGTAACTCAGTTTTACTGATGCCATCAGGCATAATGACTTGCAACATTTTGAAATGTCAGGCTCTTCTAATTGATTAAAGGAACACGTTAGGTAATTGCTAGATTGTTAATCAAATCAAGATTGTAAGCATGTTGAGCAGCTATTTTTCTGACTGGCTCACTATCCACCTGTGCCAGTCTGTATCACACTCCGAGCCAGAGTTTTTTGAAATACCCCTCTGAGATCCAGGAAATCCAGATGACCATAAGTACATAGAATTCACAATGATACACAGGAGATTGCACAGCCTGATAAAATGTTCCTGAAAATGTTCCACGCCTCCTGACTCTCTGATTTGTCATTGTTTATTGTTATTTCCCTCCCACAGGAGGTTGCAGGCAGGCAGTCAGACAGCTCTGACAAGGTTTTTCAGGAGTAATGACAAAAACGTTTTTTTGCAGCCTGAGCTCTGCCGCCACAACATAAATGGCCACCCTGTCTGCCCTCTAGATTGACAGGGAAGGTCAGAGCATGCGTCAGTGTGCACCAGGGACCGTTTAGTCTGTCACACTTATTTCCATCATATTAAGTCCTCTTTCTTCTTTTCCTAAGTGGCCGTTGGAAAGGTATCCTTGAATAACATCTTGTTCATTAGGCAATTAATGGCTGAGATTGCGTTGTGGACTGAAAATTGCTTTCTGAATGTGACTTTGGTTTGTTAGACAGATATTAAAGGCTAATAGCACCTGCCAAGGAAGGTTTTGTGAAGGAGGAAATGTATTTCTCTGCTCATTTCCCAGCGCTTTTAATAATTCAGCATCTCGGATTAAGAATCATGTAAGTCCACTTTTTCCTGTGAAACAAGTAGCACGACATGCGCTTGTTAAGTCATAACAATAGCGGTGGTTGATATAATGATACACAGTCTACCATGAGCTTTTATAAATGCATCAAATGTCCGAGATTTCCATACAGTTTACAGTTTACCCTTTTTTCTTTTGCGATCAAGTTTTTTATTCAAGCAAAAGTGCAAAACATTGGTCTAGATGACAATATACAGAAAGGTACACTACACATAACAGAGAAGGTACAGTACACCTTTTCCACAATCCTTCCTTGCGACCAAATGTTTCACACCAAAGCAAAGAGAGGACACAGGAATGAGGGAGACACAACAAAATGACGACAGCAAGAATGATATCTGCAGCTCACAAACAAGACAGACAAACAAACAAACAAACATTGGGAGACCGGCAGAAGACAAAAAGGAACAAACACACCCACAGATAAAAGCAAAAAGGCTGTAGCACAAGTCTACAACATGGATTTGAAAGATTTAGCAATGCTGAGCCAAGTGTTCAAATTCTTTCCTGGCGCTCCATTTATATAAGCCGTGGAGAGCTCCAGACATATGACATCCAAAAAGGGAAGGGTCCCTGTATATATGAAGTCATGCACTGTAACAAATTGCTGTTGTTTCTGCAGTTACATTTTATATTTATTTCTTGTTCTTACATAATACAAAGTTCAGCTGTATATTGCAATGCATTGTGGATCCAAAATAATTACTGTAACTGATAGCATTTATCCACAGTAAAATATTGTTAATGTTGCGTTCTGATTGGATAAAATTCACATACATTGTATTACTGTTAATGCTGACTTGCACAAGGCGGTTTGAAAGAGGAGCATCAGACAACTGAAGAAAAGGACCAATGGTCAAAGCTCTTTACTTTTGCACAATGTAAGTTGAATCTTAGTCTAAAGTTAAGTGATAATGTTACATTGTTACTAACGTTAGACTACATTTGCTAACGTTAAGTTAACACATAGGCCTATGTGTGTTTTATAAAAAACCAGAACACCTCAGTGAGCTCCATTGCTCTCTTTGTGAGAATTATGTTATTTCATTTTTGTGAGTTACTGTAATTTCACATTATTTTAGCTAAGTCATGTTAAAGACCCTAGTTAGTTGTCACACTTTTCTCTCTGTTGTACTTCACCAGGATGCACTCTTTCAAAAAAAAGACTGAAAACAGAAAAAGGTAATAAAGGTCATGTGTCAACATCAACAACAACCCAAAAACAATAAGCCCAGCATCTTTAACCAAAAGTGTATGGCTGTGCCACAATAGGAAGTCTTCTCTAAGAATGCCCGTTGTTGAGAAAAACAATGTAAGTCCAGTGACTTTCCAGAATCTCTTGAGGTATTGCATAACAATGTATAAATCATAATGTTTGACTTTGTATGACTCTTTTAAAAATACTTGTAATTTTGGCTGCCATTTAACTTCTACAGCTCTTCTGCAAAAATTAAGTTAGATAACGTTAGCCAAGGTGGGCTTTTGATTTTGGCATAACAGGCCTTTGGACTACAGGCTTTTCGGTCCAGTGTTTTTTGAATGTATTAGCAGAGATAGGTTGAGTTATCGCTGATATTATGGGACGCTCATGTTATAGGCCTACTAGGCGTTCTTTAAAGTGGCTGTGGAGTTCTAAGTTACACAACCATTTCAGAAACCGAATGTGACGCTAATCTAACAATACTTGTGTTGTGCAATTTTGCATCATCTTGCTACAGGTGCAGAGGGAAACCACGATCAGTGAAGGTGGCCTTCACTGATCGAAGCTGAAGGCCACAGTTCTAACTATTTCCTACACACAACGGTGAAGACGATTTTCAGGTAACATTCAAACATTTGTAATTTGTGATTGCATCTTCTGTGTTTTGAATTTCTATGGCATTTTAAAAGTTGAAAGATATTGCATGTGCTTTATGCTAATTATAAGGATAGCTTAGCCTTGCTTTACCCCGTTACTGTAAAATTTAATCCTGGGTAAAAAGTTAATCAAGAATGGGTCCAGTTGTGTATTTGGATATTCTCTACTGCCGTTTTTAATTATTCTACAGTGATCGAAACTGATATCTCTGCTGATGTTTCAGGGAAGTCAAGCTGATTCAACCAGCTGTCACAGTAGGTCTTTTCCAAAGTAACCTCTGATTCGTACAAATTGGAATCAAATGTCTGAAAGGATTTAATTATTTCAACAGGGTCAATCCTAATATTATCTTTTGAAGAGGTAATAGCGGGAATATCTGCAAAATGGTTCTTGGACCTTAATTGTACGGCAAGTAGATGACTAGATCTAGCACCCTAAAAGTAAAAGCGCTGTCTCGTTTTATGAATTAGAAATTCAGAGTTCTGTTTGAGAATGTTATTTATTTATTTCTTAACCAGTGATTGTTCTAAGCTATTTGGTCAGCAAAACTAGTTTGCAACCATTAGTCTAATCTGTTGAACTCAGCTTCAAGGTTCTGTTCTTGAAGTGATCCAGCTTTGTGCACATTAGAGCAGATTTATATGGTATTGCTCTTAATGAAATCCCACAATATCCTCAGTTCTTCATCATAGCCAACATTAATGTCTGCAAATATCTGGAATTCTCCTATGAACTGAGTGTTATAGGATTCACTTTTCAGTAAAGAAGTATTAAAGCGCCAACAATACCCTTTGGAGTAACACCGCTTTGTCAGCTGAATGAAATAATTGAGTGGATGCAAAAAGAGAAGAAGAAATAGATGTCTACCTAAGAAAAGACCCAAGCTGCTGGCCCATGATTTCAAAGCATTTGTGGCTTGAGCCTGATTAACCCTAGTGGCCTTTGTGTTCGACCGATCAATATTTGGGTGCCACACAGTATTGAAGTCAACAACAAAAGAACCATCCATTACCTCCAGCATTTGATTGGTGAGCATACCAGTGAAATTGCCATCAAAAACATCAGGCGCACAAGCTGACAAGCTTAGAAATGCAATTTTCCTAGAACTAATTTCTAATGTGGCGATCACAATTCTGCCTGTATTGTCTTTCAAAGAGAAAAAAAACTTTAAGCAGAAGATTCCATTTGACAACATTAGCCACTCCTTTTTTTTGTGAGCTTGCTGAGGAGGATGCAATTGTATGATAGATTCTGTTGGCTGAGTATCTGGTATCTGGTATCAGCCTGTAACAAATGAGTGTCCTGTAGTAATGCAATGTCAACATTTCTCTCTTTAAGTAAGGCTAGGTTGCTGGCTTGCTTTTAAGGTGTATTTAGACCACAACAGTTCCAAACTAAAAACGTGAGGTCAAAAAAGCTAAATGAAAGTAAATGTGGAAAAGCAACATGTTACTGCCTTTCACTTCATTAAATCCTAACAATAGTGTATCCAAAATGCAGTCCCTCAACACATAGAACATGTAAGACACAGAACAAAAACAGACAACACAGTGACACAAACACTCAGGGTAGGTCTGTGATCAAGATTGGATTTGGGGCAGCCAAAAGGAACAGCAGTCCATAGTTAGCTGGTTGCAACAGCAACAGGTTCCACACTAAATTGACTTTAAAATAAACACATTTATTGTCAACAAAAACAGGAAACATAACACACAAAATGGAGAGCACATTGGAAAATAGATTCTAACCTAGTAGTGGACTAATTAACCCATGAATAGTAGGCTATATTAAACAAGACATATGTTATTCAAAAAACACTATCTCAAATCCTATCAGATATGATATTTAGATATATAGAAAGGAAACTAGGACACAATAAGAGATTAAGACAAACCAAGACTCCATGTTCATCAGGCAGTTGTTTTTATCCTGATCTTCTTCCATGGTGTTCTCCACGGCAACAGGAGAAAGGGGAAGCAGCCTGGTTCACGTAATCTTCAGCATCCTTGGGGGAGGTGAAAGCTCTGTACTGACAGCCTTCCTTGATCTTCAGGGTAGCCGGGTAAAGCAAGAAAAAATCCAGACCCTAGACTCGTGCTGAATCCATGGTAAGATATAAGGCTTGGTCTCGCTTGACCATGAAGTTGGCCAGGGGGCCAGGATTTCTGCGCAGCCTGTAGAATCATCATCTCCATGGTTGTGTAGCGACGGATATTGAAAATCAACGTACGACTAGTGGTGTTGTTCTTCTTTGAGCGATCACTGTAAATGCGGTTGGCTCTCATAATCTCGATCCAAACATCCCCCAATTCCGAGAACCACTTAGGCAGCGTGCCATGGCTACTTGAGTTGCTTTCCGCAGTAGTTTTAAGATTGTCCACATCAGATCTGATAGAGCCAAAGCTTGCAGTTAGACATGCTAGCTGGGCATGGATAGCAGTTAGCCTCTTGTCATTGTTGAGCCGCACCTGTTGAATTTGAGAATAAATCTGATAAAAACTTGTTTCGAAGTAGCTTTTCTGTTTCTCTGGTAATGCCTCTGCAATGGCATCCATATTGCCTTGTTGGCGTACTGAGCAGGACGGCTTTATGGCAAAAATTGAATTTTTATATTATTAATGAACCAATGTGATGAAGTAGATTTGTCATGTAATTAATTTGCTTAAATAACAGTAACACATTCCTGTTCTGTTGTATCCACAGTTTTGGACACTTTTGGTGGCACCATCATGTTCACATATGTTGTTTTGAGTGTTGAATTGATTGCCATTGAATTTTTTACCGACATCTTGTACAAGTACCGCTAGATGTAAACTTGCGTAGTCTTGTTCACTTGATTTTTCAGAAAAAAATACAATATCCTAACATAAACGGAGGATTAGAGGCCAAGAGTAATTTGGGGCAAAGTGCCACTTGCTGGAAACTTGGATGAATGCATGACATGAAAACCCTTGGTTACTGCTGTTATTTATCAGTAGTCTACAATTTATGGTCTGTGGCTGGATGAGTTTGGCCCCAGAGGTCGGCTAACAATGTCAACTGCCCCGAGTGTGGGAAAACAACAATGCATGCCCAATTGCCTTTGAAAATGAAAGAGCACACATTTAATACCATGTTTGTTAGTTGTTCGGGGCATAGTAAATGCAGTCACCATGCACAATGTGAATGAGCTTCCACAGCACACATCTTTTGCAGAAAAACTAAAGATTAAACACCAGATTAAAAGCTGCGGGATATTGTTAAAAACCAAACTGCTTGTAAAATCAATCTGATTTAACTTGGGGTGGTTCTCCAGAGGGAAAAAAATGGATCCTAGCTTGTCAGACAAGATGCTTTTTTGCTTCCTGTGTGTATTATTATTTAGAGCGGTTGTGACCTGGTCAAGAACAGGCTTTTAGGATCTCAAACATTTGTAAAATTGTGTTTTTTTAGTTTTTTACAAAGTAGTTTTTCCACCTAAAACACAACTGAATATGATCATTTGAAATTACATGTACAATAACAGGATTTTATCTATATTACTCACCCCTATCACTGTATATTAACTATACTTGTCACACCTAGAACAACTGCCCACTGCAATTAAAGATGAACAATCAAATCCCTGCAATTTAAAGACTAAAGCTTGTAAATGTCACTCGTCTAAACATCTATAATTGGATATGTTTGAACTCAATCATCTGAGCAAATTTAAATAATAGATGAAGTGTTGCAAAATAGAATCCTTGTGTTTCAGGGAAAAGTCAATGTGCAGACTACAAAAGCACTTGTTGCTTTCAAACTAAAAGGCAAAAAATTGAATATTTAACATCATTCGATACACCCTCCCTAAAGCAATTAACTGATTCCTGGAATGGTCCATGTAAATAATTTAATGATTTGTTACCATGTGGCTCATGTCAACAAAGCCAGTGGCAATTGTTGGTGCAATATTCAGTCTGCAGTAGATGCTCCCCCTTCTGCAGAAATTTCAGCTCGAGAAATGAGCTTTGGCTCCTTTCTGTGGAGTTCAGCATGTATGATATGAAATCCTGGGGAAATGTAATAAAAGGGGAATAGCAGTAACTGTCTGAACTGGGCAGGCGTTGTTGCTTGAAAATGATTTGGTACACATTAGGATCTTGCCCAGCAGTGGCACATGTCTGCCCAGAGATATCACAGGTGGGTGTATTGGTAGAACCATTGGGCCCACACAAAGAAATCTAGAAATGGTCTTACTGGAACTAAGTGTATTATCTGTGTTTGAGCGTGTGTGTATGTATGTACAGTCTCCAGCATTTGCCACCTGAATGTGGGTTTCGGCAGTCACACATTTGTGCCCAGTGGGAGAAACCCTGATTCGGCTGCAAATGAATTTCAATTTGAAGAAGTGATCTTTTGTGTCATGTAGCTATTTGTTTGGATGCGGTTTTCTATCTGGATGGTTTTTTTTTTCCCAGTGGCAGATGTGTTGTGGTGGGTGGCAGCTGCAGAATGGAGGAGCACAGCTTGCTAAGTGATTCACCCTGCTTCTGGCGTCTCCGTTACCCCATGAGTCTTTTCACTGACAATGTTTTCATTTCTATTTGCTTTATGTGTAACTAGGATGGTTAGCGCGACGCTTTGACAGCTCTGTCAGAAAAATGACAATGCTGGTTGAGGTGAGAGAAACTAATGGGACGTTGGGAGGCTATTTCATTTTCATGACCTATTCTGTACTTGTCCTGTAAAAAACAAGGTTGTAGATGAATATGACACCAAATTTTGTGACAAATATTTTGATGGCACTCTGTCTGATAAAACCCCCAGACTGATACTGCAAATGAGCTCACTATCTGATGACATCTGTTGTATTTTTATATGCCCACACCGGAAATAACAGTGCTGAATGTTGAACCAGTCACATCTCCTGACAAGGGAATCGCTTTTTTGTTCACTGCTGTCAAATAGCACTCTCCTTCCTCACCAAAATCCCCCATTAGTTTCACTCAAACAAATGTTCTTTCTCTCCCCCTCTCTCTGCCTTTGAGTCATTCATACTGTTGATTCCAGCTCTGGAGAAATACATCTGGCATAACGCCCTTTTCTTTCATCAAGCCAGCAGCTTTAAAGTAATTTTCTTCCTCTCATAGGGAGCCAAATGGAGACGAGAAGATGTCGATTCTCTCATCTTTGTCTCTCCCCTTTGATCTCTTTCAACATGAATTCCCAATGCACAAAAAGTAAATGAATTTTTTTTTCTGTCGTTCTCTAGAGCATGGTTGATCATACAAAATTGACCACAAATGACTCCTAATGACCCCTGTGTTTTACTCACAAGAAAAAAGCATACCCCAAAACACTCTGGCACACACTGCCTATCATTACCCATAGTGCATTTTAATGAAGGATGAATAATTCAGGGTGCACTTTTTGATGAAATAGCCCAGTGATGCTGATGCTGTGAACATCTTTATGAAGGCTTGGCCATCTGCATGTGTGAATGTGTGTGCGCGTGTGTGTGTGTGTGTGTGTGTGGGTGTGGGTGTGTGTGTGTGTGTGTGTGTTTGGTGACGTTGAGGTTTTTGTGAGAAAGGACAAGGTTTCACCGGTGCCTGCATGCCACTGTGTGTTTTTGTCTGTAGCATTAACAGATAGTAGTTGTGATTTATCTTGTATTCCCAGTGCAGGGGCCCCCTCGATCTCACTGGAAAGGTTAAAACATACAGCCCGGAGGCGGTACTACAAAGGTCAACACACAGTGTAGAAATGAGGAATAGAACGATAGAGAGAAAGACTACGAAGCAATGTACTCCTCTCCTTTCTTCGGCCTCCATTCTGCCTCTGACATCCTGAAAACACACTGCACTGTTTGCAGCCGATTTCCAGCAATGTGTATCCTTAAGTTCTCTCTAGCCTTTCTCCCCTGTGTTCTTCTTATTACCGCCTCCCTGTGACACCTCCAATACCCATTGTCATAAAAATAGTTGGCCTTGACAAAGTCATCTCCAGAGATTGTGTATGAAAAAGGGACCTGTATAGGAAAGTGATGGTGGGTAACAACGAGAAACTGTAAACAAAGAGCGTTTATTTAATGGACCCCCTCAAGCCTGGATGTGCTTAGCAGACAAGACTGTGAGAGAGACAGCTGGTTATAAAAAGAAAGGCACTGGGCCATTAAAGAGAAGCAGGAGAATAGAGAGAGGGCTGTGAAGAAACACCAGCTTCTTTGGTGAGTCAGATATGTTGGTGATTAATCTGCTGTGGCTGTCCTTCCCTGGCCTGAGAGGAAGAAATGAGACAGTAGCACTAGGTTTCCCCCTGGTGGAGAAGAAGAGGAACTGATAGAATCAATTTTCATTTAAATTGAAATCTGTCATCACTTACTTTGAGATTCAGTGACGGTTAGCTGCCGAGAATGGTGTATTTTACTGATTCCATTGTCAGACAAAAAATTGTAATAAGAGTGTTATAACATAGTAAATGTTAAGACTTTTATGACATACTATAATAAAAGTGTTTATGATTTTTTTCATGACATGCTGTACTATGATCTTTTATATATTTTTATGACTTTCTATAGACGAACTTTTTACATTTGTATGGCATGCCAAACTTTGACTTTTTTACATTTGTTTTTACATACTATACTGTACTATTACTTTTCATGACATACAATACTATAACTTTTATGGCACAATATACTATGACTTTTTAAGGCGTTTTAATTACATACTAACAGTGTGTAATGGCTCCCATTTTTATGACATACTATAGCATGACTTTTATTGACATACTATGATGTACTTTTACTACATCTGTATATACTATAACCTTTTTACTTTTTTATGACATGCTAAACTGTCAAGTTTTTACATACTGTACTATTACGTTTTATAACATACCATGCTATAACTTTCATGGCATAGCCCACTGTGCTATGACTTTTTATGACTTTATTTATTATTTCTTTATTTACTATTTATCGTTTATCATGACATCCTTTTACTTTTACGTGAATTTATGTTCTATGCTATGATTTAATGACAAGCTTTATTGTGACTTGTTTACATTTCTATGACACACTATAAAAATATAGTACGTCATGAATGTAAAAAAATGACTTTTTCACATATTTTTCACATTCAGTTCTATGACTTTTGATTGACATACAATTTTTGAGGATGTACTATACTAAGACCTTTCTATGACTTTTTTATGACATTCTATACTATAAATACTCTTGTTTACATTGTTAGGTTATACTATACTATGAATTTTGTTTAGATTTTTATAAAATACTATACTATGGCTTTTGTACATTTTTACAAAATACTGCACTTTGATATTGTAAGACATGCTATACTATGACGTTGTCATGACATATATATGACATAATTATGTCATACTATACTATGACATTTTATGACACACTATACTATGACTTTTATTTCCATTTTTACAATATTTTATACTTTGACTTTTACTTTGCTTTTATGACATGGTAATGTTATATATACTTAATTTTTCTTGCCTTTTTTTGTTGCCCTTTAGCCCTCCACATTCACCTGAACGTCTGCCGAGCTCAGCCTCGTCTTTGTTCACCACTGTCCTTGCTAGGATCCCCAGTTCCCCACACCTGGACACCGGCTCCATGCCCAGATGTGCTGTTCACCTTATTGTGTTATTCACCTTGTTGCATATTTTACTTGTTTTATGTGAATAAATTGTGGAACTCCTCCCTGTGTCTGCATTGTGTTTTCTGATCTGGCTTATATGCTCAGCAACTATACTCTGACTTTTCTTTGACATTCTGTACTATGACTTTTTTACAAGATACTATGCTATGCACCATTACTTTTTCTTTTTTTACGTTTTTCTACAGGAATCCTGTACTACAGCTTTTATTTACATGTTCCTTTTTTTGACATGGACACTATGACTTTCATCATTCTTTTTTGGCATATTATGCTATGACCTTTTTCAACAAGCTATGCTATGACTTTTAATCACTTTTTTTTGAAAATTATACTATGACTTCATTCGACATGCTATACTATGACTTTTTGATCATGTTTTTTGACATACACCACTATGAATTCTATATCACTTGTACTATGACTTTTGTATCACTTTTTTATCACCATACTGTACTCTGACTTTTTTAACATTCTACATTTTTTACTACTTTGTTTGACAGCCTATACTATGAATTTGTATCACTTTTTTCAACATGCTATACTATGACTTTTTTATGACTTTTATTGACATACTATACTATGACTTTTTTATCACTTTTTTCAACATGCTATACCCTTACTTGTTTCAACATTCTATATTGTATGTAACACATATTATTACTTTTTTACTACTTTATTCAACAGACTATACTATAACTTTTTATCACTTTTTTCAACACAATGCAATGTTCAAAAAAAAATTTACATGCTGTACTATAGCATGACTTTTTTGACATTTTTTTATATTTACTATTCTGTGACTTTTTTCAACATGCTATACTATGATTTTTAATCACTTTTTCAACATGATATACCACAACTTTTTCAATATACTACTAGGTGACTTTTTTGTCATGCTACACTGTGATTTTTTCAGTTTTGTCAACATGCTATACTATGACTTTTTA
>NC_048424.1:8121547-8139641 GCF_013103735.1 Etheostoma cragini
ATACCATGACTTTTCATTACCTTTTTTTGACATACTATCCTATGATTTTGAATCACTTTTGTCAACATACTATGACCTTTTCTATATACTGTTCTGTGATTTTTTTTGTCTTGCTATACTATGACTTTTTAATCACTTTTTTCAACATAATATATACTTTTTATCACTTTTTGCAACATATTAGACTATGACGTTTTTCAACATGCTATACTATGACTTTTTTATCACTTTTTTGAAATACCATACTACGAATTCTTCATCACTTTTTTAGACATGCTATACTTTGACTTCTTCAACATACTATTATGTGACTTTTTATCAACATGCTATACTATGACTTTTTAATCACTTTTTTCAACATACTATTCTATGACTTTTTAATACATACTACTTTGTGACTTTTTTTCAACATGCTATTCTATGACTTTTTATTCATTTTTTCAACATAGTATGTTATGACTTTATGACACTTTTTCGCCATTTTTTACCATAACTTCTTTGACATACTATACAAATACCTTTTCAGCATACTATAATATTACTTTTTTTATCAGTTTACTCTACTTTTGTTACATGGTAAACTTTCACTTTTTAATCACATTTTAAACATACTATGCTATGACATTTGTCGACATACTATGACTTTTTTGAAATGTTATAGTATAACTATTTTATCAATTTTATCAACGTCCTATTCTATCATTTTTTTCGACACACTAGTCTATGTTTTTTTTCAACATACAATACTGACATTTTCCACATGCTATCCAATAACTTTTTATCACTTTTTTAACATAGTATACTATGACTTTGTTTGACATACTACTATGACTTTTTTCAACATGCTATACTTTGACTTTTAATCACTTTTTCAAAGTACTTTACTATGACTTTTTTATCACTTTTCAAAATACTATACTATGATTTTTTCACTTTTTTGATAGACAATACTGTAAATTTCTATCCCTTTTATCGACATGCAATGCTATTACTTTTTCCAACAGCATGACTTCTTTTGACATGCTATGCTATAATTTTTTATCATTTTTTACCGTACTATACAATGTATTTTTTTTATATACTATTCTTTGACTATTTTTTTCACTCTCCTGTGACTATGACTTTTATCACTTTTTTTGACATGCTATACAATTACTTTTTTCAATATAGTGTTCTGTGACTTTTTTTTGACATGCTATACCATTACTTTTTAATCACCTTTTTTTCTGTACTTTTTGAAATTTTTGTAAATTTTTTTTAACATGCTATACAATAGCCTTTTTCTATTCTGTGACTTTTTTATCACTTTTTAGTACAGCATTTTGACATGCTGTACTATGACATTTTAATCACGTTTTTCAACGTACGGTACTATGAATTTTTTATCACTTTTTAAACATGCTGTATTATGACTTTTTTGACATGCTTAATATGACCTTTTTTAACATACTATACAATGACCTTTTTCTATATACTATTCTGTGACTTTTTTTGACATACTATACTATGACCTTTTATCACTTTTTTCAACATATTAATCCATCACTTTTTGACATGTTATACTATGACTTTTTTTACATTCTGTACTATAGCATGACATTTTTGACATGCTTTACTATGACCTTTTTTGACATGCTATACTATGACTTTTTCCATATACTAGTCTGTGACTTTTTTCAACATGCTATACTATGATTTTTAATCACTTTTTTCAACTTAATATACAATGATTTTTTCACTTTTTCGACAGACTATACTATAAATTTCTATCACTTTTATCGACATGCAATACTATGACTTTTTCCAACAGTCTTAACTACAGCATGACTTCTTTTGACATGCTATGCTATAACTTTTTATCACTTTTTTCACCGTACTATACAATGTCTTTTTTCTATATACTATTCTGTGACTATTTTTTCACTATTCTGTGACTATGACTTTTATCACTTTTTTCGACATGCTATATACAATGACTTTTTTCAATATAGTATTCTGTGACTTTTTTTCGACATGCTATACCATGACTTTTTAATATTTTTTTTTAACCTACTGTACTTTGACATTTTTGTCACCTTTTTCATTATGCTATACAATAGCCTTTTTCTATTCTGTGACTTTTTTATCACTTTTTTTTATCACTACATTTGTTACATGGTAAACTTTCACTTTTTAATCACATTTTAAACATACTATGCTATGATTTTTTTTTATTAATACAACTTTTTCTATAAACAATTATGTGACTTTTTTTCAACGTGCTACACTACGACTTTTCATCACGTTTTTCGACGTCCTATACTATGATATTTTATCACTTTTTTCCTCATATTATACCATTACTTTTACACATTTTACAATGACTTTTTTACACGCTGTGCTATGACTTTTTATCACCTTTTTTTGACATACTATTCTATGAATTTTGAATCACTTTTTTCAACGTAATATACTATGACCTTTTCTACATGCTATACCATGACTTTTTTATTACTTTGCTGACATACTGATGAAGAATTCTTCATCACTTTTTTTGACACGCTATAAAATGATGTTTTCTATTTACTATTCTGTGACTTTTTTCGTCATGCTATACTATGACTTTTTAATCACGTTTTTCAACTTACTACCCTATGAATTTTAATCACTTTTTTCGATGCGCTAAACAATGATTTTTTCTCACTTTTTCAACATAATATACCATGACTTTTTTATGTACTATTATGATCAATTTTTTTCGACATGCTATACTACGACTTTTTATCACGTTTTTTGACATACTATACTATGATTTTTTTCAACAGTCTTTACTATGGAGTGACTTTTTTGGACATGCTACACTATAATTTTTTATCACTTAAAATGTTTTTTTTTAAATATACTATTCTGTGACTATTTTTGACATGCTGTACTATGACTTTTTATCACTTTTTTTTCGACATGCTATACTATGACTTTTTGATCAATTTTTACAACATGCCATACAATGATATTTTTGACATGCTAAATATGACCTTTTTCAACACAGTGACATGCTATACTCACTTTTTGTGCACTTATTTATCACTTTTTTCCACATTCTATACTTTTACTTTTTCATCACTTTTATCGACATACTATAATATGACTTTTGTATCACTTTTTTTCAACGCGCTATAGTATGACTTTTCTTTCACTATTTTCAACATCCAATACCCTGACTTTTTTCAACATTCTATATTATGACGTTTTCACTACTTTGTTTGAAAGGCTGTACCATGACTTTTAATCACTTTTTTTGACATGCTATACTATGACTTTTGTATCACGTTTTATTATACCACAACCTTTTACCCTCACTTTTTTGACATACCATACTATGACTTTTTTTACACGCTGTACTATAGCATACCTTTTTTGACATGCTGTACCATTACTTTTTATCCCTTGTTGACATGCCATACTATGAATTCTTCATCATTATACACTATACTGTGACATACTATACTCTAATGTTTATGACATATTATATTATGACTTTTTGCCATTTCAATGACGTACTATACATTTTTATGTCTTTTTGTGACATACTACACAATTACTTTTTTACATTTGTTTGACATACTATACTATGACTTTTTATGTAAATATTGTACTGTTACTTTTTATGGTACACTATGAGATTTTATTTCTTTGTTATGACTTTTTTATGACATACCACACTATGACTTGTCATGACTTTTTAATGACATACTACCGTATTCTATTAAATTTTGTGACATACAAGACTTGTTATGATAGACTAGAAATGTTTATGACATACTATACTATCATATTTGTCTTTTTGTGACATACTATACTGACTTTTTATCACTTTTTATGACATGTACTATGACTTTGTTCACATGACACTTTTTAAGGACATATTATACTGAGACGTTTTACGACATACCATAGCCTGACTTGTTTCATGACACACCACACCATGACCTTTTATGTTACACTTACCATAATGCAACTGATCTGCAGCATCTTTTGTTAGAGCTCCCCATCATGGTAAACACCCATGACTTAAACTCTAAACCTTGGGTTTGTAGTGTAAGATGTGTTTTTTTTATTCGTAGTACAAATTAATTAATTATTTGTGGTACTTGCATTGTTTTCTTAGTTCCTTTGTAGCTCTAGAGAAGCTTCATCAAGTTTATTTTCAGTATTACTTCCCAGAATTAGTAAACTGTTCTTGATGTGTCCAATTGAAAGTGTTTGTGCAATTGTGTATGTTTAAATTTTACAATCTGAATTACATAGAAAAAAATATACGAATAATGTCTAGTAGGAAATTATACATACTTTAATGCCAATATGATAGGTTTATTTTCCAATCAAGTAAAACATTTAAGACATATTTAATTACCCAATCCAAGATTCACAGAAATAAAAAGTCAGTACACTTACATTGGGGCTCAAATAATGAGTGATATGCACATAGAAGAACATTTTTCCCCATTCAAAAGCAATCAGTGCTCGGCTCTAGAAGTACTCCAGAGAAGGAGAGCCCAGAAGACTCAGAAGGCCCAGAAGTAAAAACATTAACAAACGTGAGAAATGTAAGGTTATTAGTCTTTTACAAGGAGGTATCTGAATTTTAAACTGGTTGGATGTATAGGTCCATGTTCCAGTATGATTTAATGTACAGTACATTAACACAACATGAATCAGACATAATACAGTTCAGTTAAAAAAATAATCATCATAAATGATTATCCCCTAGAATACATTGTTTCTCCAGACAACGTAAAGCACAGAGCAGCTGACAAAGGCAACAAACCTACTTAACAACCACATGAGGGAGCACTGAGACTGGCTGCTGAGGTTTTCCTGTCTGGCATCATGGCATATTACATCCTGTCTGTCTCCAGAGACTGTTGATACATTGTTAAGGATAATTCTGGTTTTTTGTCTTCGTTTTATAGGCCTATATGTGATATTTATATCCATCTTGGGTTTTGGAGTAATCTTTGGACCATGTGTACATGGTTTGATCGTAGCCATTTATCTTCCCTTAGGCATTTGAAAATGTAGAGGATGATAACATAATTGTTCCTTTTATATATTATATTAGTTGATATTAGTTAGTTAAATTAGTTATTTTAATTTAATTAGGATTAAGCCACATGAAAACCTAAAATTAAGTGAGTTCAATTTCTTTTTTTTAATAAACTGAATGTTTAAATGCCCCTTTAAGGTTTAAGAAAAGCCCAATAAAAACCTTGTAAAATTGAACTGGACAATCTCATTAAAACAATACCGGTTAGTTTAGCAAAAAGATTGGAAGCAAGGGAATAGAAACTCATTTAAAATCCCAATGGCATTTGTAACTTTTCTAATTACTAAAATTACAGCCTTGGAACAGAGCCTTTCTCAACAGTATGTTGTTTGGCTCACTTCTTATGTTTTGATAATGACAGTAGTTTTTGAAAAACTATCTAATATCATTGTTTATTCCAATCTGTATGTATCTTTTAGCGGCCTTTAGCTAAGACAATTTCCAATAAACCCTGGACATTCGCAGGCTAGCATCAAAAGAAGAGTCCATGCGTGAGTCAAGGGTTCGCGACCAGTTTAGCTCATTTAAGACAGCAGATTACAACTGGAAATTAGAAAAAATTACTTTACAAAAGAGTGTAAGCGAGTTTTATGGATATGGACGAAATCATGTTGCAATGACGATGACAGTACCCATGCTGCCACGCTTGTAGTTTTTTCTATGAGCGCTCTAGTTTTTACTATGCTTAAAGTAATCGTTAAACTTTGTTAAAGTGGCCTTGCCATGTTTGGTGTTCCTGTGAAAGGAACACTAAAAAAAGAGATTGCATTGAATGAAGCCTCTTTTAACTTTAAACTACTCGTACGCTAGTCTCCTATTGCCAGACAGTCAGAAGGTCTGGCTAGATCACACAACATTCAGGGATTAGAGAAAGCTGTGCTCTGGTTTATTGGCATTTCCTTAAACCAATCATAATCGTCTTGGGCGGCGCTAAGAGCCAGACACTGACAGTGCCTCTACAAAACAGCCTCGGGAAGGAACTTGTTTTGGTGGGATGTGTACATTCAAAAGTTGTTTTAGTTGTTCAGCACAAAACTCAGATTGGACAGATAGTCAAGTCTGGCTGTTTCGATTTACCCTGCAGAGATCCAAGGAGTCGTTGAAGGTGCTCTAAGCGATGTTGGGGTCAAAGTATTGTCAAACAAAACAGAGGCTAGCTCGCCCCTCCCTCCTCTTCATCCAGTCCCTCCCTTATGCACAATAACCCTCAAACCCCCACCCCCCAAATCCTTCTTGTCAGTTATTGGCTGGAACACTGTTTATGTTTGGTGGTGCAGGTTGGCGTTTGTGGAGCCTGGGCTGTGTACAGAGGTTGTGTTTTTTGTACGTGTTCAGGTGACAGGCAGCTCGCGGATAGTGAGGAGATGTTTGCTGTATGTGACAAACATTTTGTAGCCTGAAAAATCGCTTCAAGATCGCTTAGAGCACCCTTAACCACAGTCTTTATAAATCATAGAGTTTAGAATTCCAACACAAAAAAGAGCACAAGGTGAGGTGAGAGTGAGAATTACCGGCGGCACCTGAACAATCACGGAAATGAAACGCTCTTGATGTAGACAACGCATATGCGAACGCATGATGGCTGCCTTGCATATCATGGGTTCGTTTGATGCGCTGACTCATAAAATAAATGCACCACGGTTAAACCGTATGTATACAGTATAAACAAGTATACAGTATGTCAGGCTTTACAGATGCTAAAGGAACAGAAGTTAGCCTGGATGTGGTTATCACTATTCTGTGGCAAAACAAAATAAACATTAGACCACAAAATCCTGAATTATCCTTGACTCGTTGCTTGTGTTGTCTAGTGTTTGCATGGTTCAAAACTTAAGACAAGTGGGAATATTAATAACATGATTCTACCAATTTGTTATCCTACATGCAGCCTTGACAAACCTCCATGATAACCATTTCATTATTCTTAGGTTATTCTCTTGTATGAGACGGTTTTCTTGGCTGTGTTGAATACTGATCAGGACAATAAACAAGAGATCAATCAGTAGTTACATTGATTGGAAGAAAATATGAAGCTACTAACAACACTATGTTTTACTGCAGTTTTGTATTTTGTTCCATATGTAGGCCAACTGCAACATAGAGATTCTCTCAGCTGAGTGTTAACAGTAATACTGCAGCCATTATGCAAAATCAATCTTTTATCTTGTGCGTTATTTTTTTTTAAAGTAATTTAGACAATATTAATCTTCATTATGCCTATGCGATGTCACCTTTAGTACAAAATCTACTGATTTCATGTTAACTGTTAGCAATGCCGCTCTAAATTACAAATATAGTTTGCAACAAGAAGGGGCTTCATCTCCGAACCACACAACTTCTGATTATCTGAGGCTGTAAAAATGACTGACAAAGGCCATTACCATGGAGCCCAAAAAGAGTAAATTATCTATTTGGTAATAGGGTCAGACAAACAAAACAGAGATAGGCACTCCTTGTGCGAAGTACAAACCTATTCTTCTCCACCTTAAGCCCATCACATGAAGTGGTTACAAAAATGGTTATGATAAAATACTTACTAATTAAAAACAACAGTCCATGTCTTTTCAAAACGTGTTCAAACAGAAATGTTAAATATTTCATATATAACACGTCTATAGCTAGCCCAACAAACTGAGGTAAACCCACATGCTGTCTGCAGCTAAGTGATGAGTGTGTACTGACGGTGTAACACAGAGCTGGCAGAAAAACTTCCCCCTGGATGTGTGAGACAAACTCGCTCGTTCTGAATACTTGTGGATACCCTTTAAATAAGGGGCTTTGATTGTAAGATATTTGGAGTCCCAAGTGATGAGTCATTTCAGGGCTGATTTTTTGAAAATGTGGTGTAACTCTAGTGCGACAAGTGGCAATTCAATGAACAAACAACTGCATGAAGGAGGTAGAGGGAGTCTGGGAGGAGGTAAGGTGTTTGTGGAGGAATTGCGCATATGAGGTAGGCTTTTGCTGTAAACAAAAAAAAAGGGTTTGCAGTAAAAGAAAAAAAGTAACTCATCAAATCTGGGAAGGAAGACCAGGGAGTCTGTGGCAACACTTGGGAAATTCTCACACAACACCTCAGTACAATAGAGACCTACAGTTAATCATACAAGCTCATCAAAAAATATACAAAACAAAAAGAAATGCACAACTATGTATAACTCAAGAGGTAGTTGCTAACATCAGTACATGAATATGTTACATTTGTCTCTTTACCATTGCTTAACAGAGTTTGTTGAGTCAGTCAGTGGATGATTCCCAAAAGAATAAAATACACTTTTTTTGGTTAATTCCCTGAGAAGAGTTCATCATCCTGAGAGGAATTGTGTGTAAAACTGTACAAATACATCATACAAAAAGATGGTGTTTCAGTAAAGATTTGAGCATGGGCTGTGCTCCTTCTGTGGTTTGGTCATTCACTTTTTTTCTGTCATGCTGCATTGTTGAGATTTGATTTTTTTTTTAAACAAACACACACATTCAAAAAGCTGTACATTAATTAAAAAAAAAAAAACTTCCGCAGTGTTGCGCTTTCAGCAATAAGTCCCTCTTATTGTGAAAGAGCAAGGATAGCAAGCACTTCAGCAAGTCTAAACTTTAAATGCCATCAAAAAATAAAAGCCAAACTCTTTGGTATAGAAATATACCAAGAACAGTTGGTTGTCTACTTAAGAGCTTTTAAAAACACACAAGCTAGTTTGATATCATCATACAAAGTTATTTGATTTGTCAGAACATTAAGATACAACTCCAAAGCGACCCGACATAAACTTTGTGAGGAGTCGACTTCAGATAAGCTCTTTTCACATTCAATATGGTCAGAGAAGAGTTGTAAGGTCACAAATAAGTGCTACTAAAGCCATGCTTGGGATTCAAGTTATACCATTAGCAGCACTCTCTCTCTCTCTCTCTCTCTCCCTCCCTCCCTCTCTCTCTTCAGTAAGTCTGAAACAGCAGCTATGGCCTCCAATCCCAAAGAGGACTGAGTATTACCTGGCTGGTGCTAACTAACAACTGGTAGGCACAGATGGAAGAGGAACAGGTGGTTGGATCGTGCTGCAACACAGCTATGAGAGCAAACAGCTTGGCGTTCTGTGATATTCTTTTCCAAGAGGAAGAATTGGTGAGGTATTAAATAAGTAGAGCAGCTGCGATGACACTGTAAAGGTCTGCACCTTTAATCAAACAAGGTGAGTCTTTGTGCTGGGTCAGAATTGACTACTGACTTCTTGAACTAATGGAGAAGGTGTGGAGGCTTTTTTTTTTTTTTTTTTTTTAGAAGGTCAGTTGGATTTGTTTTGGATTAAAACGGTTAAATAGAGAGCAAGTTACGAATTTTCACACAACGACAAAATATCCCATGCAATATACAGGGCTATTCACCTATGTCAGAGCCGATTCCTTATATATGCATTACTTAAAGTTAATAGAATTTTAATTATATCTTGTGACTTTACATATATTAATGACTTATACTATGATTTTATAAACTGTAATGTTATTTTCAACTAATTATGCAACAAATGCAACTAATGATCAAAACTAAACTATGATCTAACTGGATTATATGATAGTCTTATCTAAAATGGTCTATCTCTAATAACAGGAAACCAAAACGTTATAAGTGTTGACCCGCACCTGGAGCAGAGGCCAGTCTGACAGTTAGGCTTTCTTTCAGAGCATGCACAACACACACATACAAGCACACACGTTCCTGTTTCCTCTCTCAGTCTCGCACAAACACACATGCTCACTCAGTGACAATCAGTTGGTCCAGTCTATTTCATGTAAGACAGGTTTGTAGCGAGCGTTTCCAGAATTTAGAGAATTTCTTTTTAGCAGCTCACCGTTGTTTTAAAAATACCCTCTGGAATCCATAAGGTTTCCCTAATGATCTTCATAAGCCAAGCTAACAATCCTATGGGTCTGGATTAATGCTTAGAGGGTTCTGAGCTTTTAAAAGTCCTCTTCTAATCCTTCTTGAAAAAATTTACTGTGTGTGCCAAAAGGATGCAACATGATATGCGGAATGATTAGGCCTAGAGGATATAAATTTGGGACTTTAAAATCGACAACATCTGTAACGAAAAAACATTCAAAATGGCCAACACTTAGGTCCGAGGAGAATAAAAAGTAAGATTCTTACATTGTGGTTTCAATCTTGAGCTGCACTGATTGAAACAAGTCATTCCCTGCAGTCCATAGCTGCACAAGATGACTGCGAGTCAGCGACACACATTCACAAACGTCCGTACCCCATTGATCGTTGCCATAGCTGCGCTGGTTAGAAAAATTAAACTAAAATAAACAGTAAAGAAATCAAGACCCTCCCATTTTTTTCACAGGTGTGAGGTAGATGAGGGGGGGGGGCTTCAGATATCCTTGATTGAGTGGAGACATGAGGGTCAGGAGTTAGCGGTGAAGGGTTCACCTCTATGGGCTGTCTTCAGGATTTCCTCCACCTCTGGGTCCGGGGTCCCCGGTGTGTGTGGGGCTCCTCGGGGGAAGAGGAGGAGCCCTCCAGGGGAGACGAGGCAGAGCGCTCCTCCTCCTCTGGGGGGCAGAGGTAGGGCCCGGTCCCTGGGCTGAAGGCCGAGGTAGACGCGTGTTGGTCCTGAGAGCCTGTGGCGGGCGCCAGCGCCTTGTGGGGACACTGAGCCACCATGTGCGTGATGCTCTGGCAGTAGTGGCATTTCTTTGGCTGGGGGGGCAGGCCACACTCCTTGGCATGGTGATCCAGACCTCCACAGTTATAACAGCTGCCGAGGGTGGAGGAGACAAGGATGAAAGAGAAGAAACATGAGGTGATGCCAAACATATCCAACAGCAACAAAAAGTCAAAAACCCTCATCACATTAGGTGTTTCAGACAGCTCAAAGTTTTAAAACTGACATAATGTAACTGTCCTTTTTTTTACTAAATAAATACATGACTCAAAAAAGAGAAAAACACAGTATATCCTCATAAAACATCACCACTGTGGAGTTGAAACACCGGCTCCAACTAGGATTCACCACTAGATGGCAGTAGGACACATGATATTGCTCTGGATCAAACGTGAGAAGCACTCTGCGTTATGCCAAATTACACTGTGTTATTAAATTTGACAAGAAGCAATTGGGTGCTGAAAGAGTTTTTTCATCCCGTCAGGTATGCCGCAGACAGTTTTTGCTCATTTAGGCGTAATATTTCAGGTTTGATGTCACTTTTCAGGGTTCAATGTTTTTATGGCTATTCTGCTGTGCAATGCTCAACAAGGTTTTGAAATAGGGCGCCTGGGTAGCCCACCTGGTAGAGCGCGCACCCATCAACAGAGCCTCAGTCCTTGATGCAGCGGCCGCGGGTTCGGTTCCTGCGGCCCTTTGCTGCATGTCATTCCACCTCTCTCTCCCCTTTAAGTCTAAGCTGTCCTGTCAAAAGTAAAGGCTTAAAAACGCCCCGAAAATAAAGAAATAAAATAAACAATGTTTTGAAATACTTCTCTAACACATCTGTTTCACAGTGATTTTGATTGAAAACCGAAAGCAGCAATTAACAAAACAAGCATGGGCACACGGTGAAAACGCTTGTTAGCAAATGTCTGCCACTTCATAAGAAAACAAATCAGGCCAGGTTTTTCCAAAGAAGTCTGTTTCTGTATTTATTGCTTTGGAACATTGACTGAATTATTTCCAGATCGCATTTAACATCCACGGATGGATGGATGGCTGGATATTTCTTTGACTTATATTAAAATCATAAATAAATCCAGTTTACACAAAACCTCTATTCAATGGTGTTATTTAAATTAACAGTCATAACTACAAAAACAATAATACATCAAGTCCAATGGGGACAAAAATTATGTATTAACCTGTAGCGGAATTAGGGTTATATTTTGAACTTTATGTTAAAGAAAATTATTTAAAAAAAATCATTTTAATTCATATGCCAGATTATACAGTGCCTAGTTATAAATCAAAGCTTAATCTCAGCTAAATTGACCTAATGGTTTCTAAAAAAGAAACGTTTCAGAAATAAAATTACATGTTTATTAGCAGTACAAAAGTTGTCCTTTCTAAAGCTTTATAATCAATCAATCATTTTTTTTTTTTTTTTTTTAAAAGGTAATTGTCTTAAATACCTTGTACATATGGTGATTCATAAATCACCATATGTATCTACAACGTAGATATAAAACATTTGGGGAATAACGCTTAATATTCCAGAGAACAGTTGTAATGTGCCGTGTGTTTCATTTTATGGAGACATTTTCCGGCAGTGGTTGTGGTTTTGTTTTTGCGCAGCTTTCAAAATAAATGTCTTGACCTATTATTTCCACATAAGCTGAATATTTTGACACCAGTGTTAAATCAAACACCTTAAGAGAGCTGAAACCAGAGCAGTGATAAAAAATAAAAATAAAAAACACTCCACAATGGTTTGTTGCATAACAGAGTGACCAGCAGGGGTCGGAGCAGTGTGATTGCCACAGGAGCCGCTGGCACTGAGCGAGACACGAGATGACATCACAGGCATCTACCTGCCATCTCTGAATCCAACACTGCCTTGCCACCACCTCAGTAGAAGGTAGAGACACTGGACCTAGCACTGGATCAATTATCCCAAATAAACTGAATTATTCAGTTGTGTAAAACAATCAGGGAGGCTTCTCTCCCAGATACTGTTTCCTCCTTTCTCACAAAAGCTTTTCTTTACACACCATAAAAAAAAAAAAATGTGACGATGCAGTCATAGGTTTTTCTACTACAGCAGCTGTGGCGTAGAAACAAAAAGAGTGGCAGAGCTGGACTTTCTGATGTAAATGCAGCCTTGTAGCCGTGTCATGCCTCCCCACATCAGATACAGCACACACTCGGCTCTGCCTGGCAGCATTAGCTATACATTGTTCCCTGTGGACAGGGAAAACAGCCTCCTCTGCTCAAACCACCAGGCGTTTTTTAAGGAGCTCTGTATGGCTACCTCTGACAGATTTTAGCAAAGCACCCTTCCGTATTTTACTGAGGACAAAACAATTGATTGAGCTACTGCTGCATTGAGATGCATATAAGCCCCATCCATCCCTGTGCTAATGCCGTCTCTAATGAAAAAGCTGGCAAATTGATTTAAAATATTGGCAAAGGAAGGCAAAGTGCCCTATTCAATTCCTTATTATGGTGCAAAATAACCATAGCAACAGGCATGTACTCGAGCAGATTGAATAGATTTAATCTATAATCTCAGCCCACTCAGAAATAGCTCACTGAGAGATATGAGTGAGATGTACATATAACATATGTCTCCTTCTGCTATAGGAAGCCCTGCTTTCCAAATGCAAGCTGCCAACACTCACATATATTCAGCTTTTGTTGGATGAAGCCGAGACTGGTACGTATGAATCATTAAATTCCTGCAGACAAAAAAAACATTAAGAAAAAAACAACAATTTCTTTTTTTTTCATTTCCATGTTTCTTATATGTTTTCTGTCATACTCACCGGTCTCCCTTTGGTTTGCGTTTCTGGATCGGGACCTTCCCTTTGGGTCTTCTCTCGCTGCCTGCGCAGGGTCCCCCACCAGGTCCGGTCACCCGCAGGGACTCCAGGCCCTTACAGGACTTCTTATAGGTAAACTCCACCTGCTCACCCTCCTTTAAGCTGCGGAAGCCCTCCATCACCAGTTTGCTCTGTTGGGAGAAAAAAGCAATTATCCATTTTAAAAGTGGCAGGCACTAAAAGCTCAACAAATCTATGCAAAAATGATAATGCCTGCAATACACTAGGGTCTGTATTTAAGTCAGGGGTGCTGCCCAGAATGTTGTATGAGAACAATATAAGTTAGTGCTATATATATATATATATATATTTATATATATATATATATATATATATATATATGTATACACACACACACATAGACACTGCAATTCAATGATACACAGCAGTAACAAAATGAATATTGCAATTACTCAAATCCACATGTCCTTGAATGATGTTGAATGTTTGGGAGCTTAATGAAGGCAATTTTAATCTCTCTAACATGTCATTTTTAAAGGCTTCAATGTACATAGTGGTATCGAGATGTACTTTACCAAGACTGGTTCTCCTTGTATTTCCTAACCCTTGAATAATACGGTTACATGACAAAGTCTATGTTTTACACATGAATGGTCTCCAATAAGCAGGTGAATGTTAAAGAGCCTGTGTCTTGAGCAGAAAGGGTAATATTTTTTTAATGAAAAGACACAATTTAATGTCTTAGTCCATAATTTCTGGCCGCACAGCATAAAGCCCAGCGTCAATGTTTTGCGTCACGGATAATTTAACACTTAAATATTTAGCAGTTGCCTGAGAGCATTATCAGGTACCCGGCCAACACTTTTCATCTCTAAATAACTGTCGCAGAAGAAACAACACTTATTACACTGGGAGGTTTACTGTGGGGGATTGTGCTCGCTGCTGCATTAAGTAGAGCACAATGTACACAGAAAGTCATCATTCAAACATGGTGGATCGACTGTAGTTGACTGTGGTCTGCACCAACTGTCATGGCAGTCTGTGCACAGAGAGACTTCTCAGGCTTTTCTCCCTTTATCTACTTTTTGCAGAAGCACCACTTCCTTTACCTTCAGCAAAGACAAAAGTCGAGTACACCGCATCAATGCGATCATTTTTTTCCCAGCACCCCCACCATCCATCTTATCTACATGATCGGCATTATTGATTTAGACTTGTTGATCGATTGCACAGAACGGACGGTTGATAGGCACCGCATCCACGAAATTCATGAATCGCAGAGAGCCCTGCAGATCTCAGCCATAGGTGAACACCCACCCACACGAGCATGCAGTGTGCAGAGCTAACCTACTACTATACATCCAGGCCTATAAATAACACGCCGGCTATCTGTAGATCACGGATGTGAAGGAGAAAATGGCAGAAAAAGGAACAAATGATCAGAGGGACTCAAATGTGAACCAGTACAGGAAGGAGAGAAAATGTGCTCAGCTGCATTTTCTTTCCCATCTATCTGTCAATGCCTGCCGTAACAGGACGCTAAAGGTGCTCTATAGGTTGTCTATTAGTGCATATATATATATATATATATATATATATATATATATATATATATATATATATATATATATATATATATATATATATATATATATACTGTATATAAATATGTAAAAGAGTGAAAAGGTGGGAGTGTATAAAGCAGTGAGACAAGAGAAAGAGACAAAAGATGTGTGAATTAATTAAGAACTAAGAATACTGTCTGAGTTCATTGCACTTTGATGGATATCTATCAGACCCGTACAATGACATAAAGATAAAAGTGTAAGATTGGAAGAAAAAAAATAGGGATTACATAAGAAAGAAAAAAATTGTTTCATTGTATGTTTCTTAAAAACAAGTATGTTAAGAATAAAATTGTAAAAACAAAAAGGGTAAATTGTTTAAGCCCCGTTTAGTTAACAATATCTAATTTATTAAACATAATTAATAATAAAAAACAAAGGAAAAATTAAAGGAAAACCAAAAAAATTATAAATAAATTATCTTCTCTTTTCATCAATTAGTACAGCTTTTGAATTGGCTTTTAGACAAATGTCCCAACACCATCTTGAATACCATCTCACTGCCACATTTTCATTTAAAAACTTTAAACTTTAATAAAGTGGAATAAGACTTATACGTAATGCATGAAAAGCTTTACACAAGAAATTAAAATGTATTAATATCTATTTATTTGTATTACATTAATCAGTTTTAGTTTGTCTTAAAATGAAGTTTTTGTGCAATTCCATTTTTAAAACATTTCCAACAATTTAGACAACTGAAACTGGATTTTGTATGTATTAGCTTTATACCTAACATTAACTTTATGCATAAAACATTCTGAATTAAAGAAACCTAATAAACGAAAATTATTTTTTATTAAAAGGAAAATTTGTTAATACAATTTATTCTCATTCCTACTGCCTGAACTAAGACTTTGCTACTGTAGCTGTTTATGAAGGGCCAGTATGGACATATAGAATGTCAAAAATCCTTATGTATTTCGGTGCATTCTAAAGTAATGTGTATATTTCTTTTTAAATATGTTATTAAAGGTTTTGTTTTGTTAGTTATAGTTTTTAGTCCATTTATCTTGAGTTATTAGGTGTAGCTACCAATGGTATCGAATTTAAAAGGCACTCTACATCCATGTCACACTGACTCGATCAAAGCAACCCCAAAGAACAAACTAGTGGTTCAGACCAACTGGGCAGTGAAATCACACTTCTCTGCAGCAATTCTCCTTTCATATTTACAAACTTTTTATGTCCACAGTTTATAAGAAACAAAAATTGTTAGTGCTCAATACAAATCATATGCCAAAGATGTATTAATTCCTATCTCTCTGAGATGTTTTTTTCAGATTCTCTCCCTGCAGTCAATGAGTGTTCTGGTCCCAGCCCCGCTGCTTCTAGTGGATTGCTGATGGAGGACATTATTGAGCATACAGCTATTGGATTTGGCTTTAAGGAAAGTACAAGGATCAGGGAATGGAACCGAGATTTTGCACACAACGGATATAAAAGGTGGAATAAAACCGAAAGGACAAACTGAGCTTGTGGCTGTATGCAAACAATAAGGTCGATGTAAAACAATGGATTCCAAGATTCGACAATCAATAGTTTATTAACTGCAACTGCATCACCAAACCTAGCATTCAGACGTTTTATGAACAACAATTAAAGGGCCCGCAAGCAATCAGAACCCTGCTCATTTAAATTATTACTTCGTTGATTTTTTGATTATCATCATTAGACCTTCCAAATGACTGAAAGGCATTCCTGCAGCAGAAATCAGCAGAAAGTGAATAAAGAAAAGGTGCCCATCCCCCACAAAACAAAGCAGATTCTGAATAATGATGAATAATCATCCACTCGTCTCTAGACCGGGTGGCACATGAGCCTTTCCTGTTCCTCTCCTGTCTTCAGTCTACAGGCAGCATGTCTCTCCAGGTCAAAGTTGAGTGGTTTGTCTCAGCACCCTACCCCCTCTTCAATCCTGTCAATGCCCACAATGCACCAGTGAGGAAACCACACAACCTCTTTTGTTCTGTAGAAATGCAGGAAAACACACACACCACACACACGTCCTCCACATAAGACGTAGTATCACACTCATGCTTTCATGCCTCAGATCATTTCAGAAGCAGGGGCTTGCAACAGCTCAGTCCCCGCACAATTACGTAATACAACTCAGCATGTGGATTTATGTGTGTGTGTGTGTGTGTGTGTGTGTGTGTGTGTGTGTGTGTGTGGAAAAAAAACAACTTCACAAATCAGAACCTGTAACCAGAGTCCCGTCCTCTCGAGTGACCTGGCGGGTGTCCTGACCCGTTTCAGTTTACGCCCAGAGGTCAGGAAAGGGCACGGCCGGGGAGAGGGAACGAGAGAATGTTAGAGAGAGAGAGAGAGAGAGAGAGAGAGAGAGAGAGAGAGAGAGAGAGAGGGGAGAGAGGGAGAAAGGGAGAGAGGGAGAACACAAAATGGAGGAGTGGCCTGGAGCAGGGGGGTAGTGGATGAGGGAGGGAGTTTGGAGGAGGAGGAGGAGGGGAGGGGGTTGATGGAAATGCCTCCAGCGCATTCTGTTCAGCTCCAATGGAGGAGCAACTCCTCCTGATCAGTGGCTGGACCTGGGGGGAGCCCAGGAACAAAACCCCCATTTGATCAGGAGCCCCACAGGTCAGCAGCAGAAATCCGGGGGTCAGTGGTATAACCATCCCAGCACCACCCCCTGCCTGACTGGCGGACCACACCAGCTCTCATCCCTTTAACTCAGAGCCACCAGATACTGTCACCCTAAAAATTGAAGAAACTGAGCCAACAAAATGGATACCGGCATACTCTAAAAAGGCTTGATTATGCTTACGAGCTTCCTTATATGTAATATATATCTTCCTATATGGCTCTGTTTGTGTGTGTGTGTGTGTGTGTGTGTGTGTGTGTGTGTGTGTGTGTGTGTGTGTGTGTGTGTGT
>NC_048424.1:8139741-8141690 GCF_013103735.1 Etheostoma cragini
GAGGTGGGGGGGCTGCTTGCCCTTTGTCGGTAATCAGTTTGAAATGTTGAACAGTTTGCTATTGCTGCTGCTGCTGCTATTCTCCTACAACCTCCAGAGTGTGTGTTCAATTTATGGAGCCCCCGTGAGTGTGTGTGTGGTTCTTACTTTCTGCTCTCAACCACCAGGTTGTGGCTACATGTGAACCGTTGTAAGATGTTTGAGGTTGGGAATGTGTGTGTATGTGTGTGGATGTGTGTGTCTGTATGTGTGTATGTGTGTATGTGTGTGTGTGTGTGTGTGTGTATATGTGTGTTTTGTGTAGCGAGGTTAAAGTGGGCCCCTAGTGAGATTAACCTCTGGTCCGTGTCACCGTTTGGCATGCAGGCCCCACCCATCTCTGCCTCTAGATAGCCAGTATCAGGCTTTGTCTCTCCTGCAGCCACACTATCCCCCCACCCTCCGCCGACCCACCCTCATCAAAAAACGCAAAAGAAGAAGAAAGACTAGTCATGTGACTTCCTTTTGAGGAGCCGGCCACATACAGCGGAGATGATTGGTAATTGGAAAGGTGGCGGGGTAGAAAGCAGAGCAGGGCTAAAACATGTCGCAGTTCACCTGAAATCCAAAGGAAGCGCCTGCTCAGTGTCGGGTGTGTTTGCACCTGACACATTTTGTTTATTTCCTTTGCTTTAAAACATATAACCAGACTGAAACAATAAATCATTAATAATGCAAACAACATCTGTGTTTGAAATAGGCTTTTTTCTTTTTTCTTGTTTAATTTCTTAGCAGAATAAAGAACGTATCTATTACATTAACAAAACAATAGAGCTGCAACTAGCGATTCTTTTCATTATTGATTAATGTGAGTTATTTTCTCAATTAATTGTTTTTTTCTAATTCTTTTCAGTGACCTATTCCAATTTTCTTTCCTCTGACCAAAACTAAGCCAAAGATATTAAGTTTACTCTTTGATATGAAAAAGAAAAGCATAAAATGAAGACATTACAGAAGCAGGGACCAGAGAATATTTGGAAATTGAGTTTGAATTTGAAAAGGTGGAGAAAGAGATGAAATACCCTTGCCCCTTTTCTCAAATGAAAAACACGGTAGACAGAGCTACTTTCATATTAATCTGTTAATATCATTGTCATAAGCGAGCAAATCAACTAATAAGCATTATCCTACGTCATTGAGGTTTGACATGCATCATGCTAATGCGATTAGGTGAAATTCAGTGCCAAAATATACAGAAGAAAAACCAGCAGCTGCTTTTTGCATTCTAAAATGTAGCCAGCTGCAACAACATCCATTAGATAATGATTTTAATTTAATGTGTAATACTAATATTGTTCCCACAACTTAAAGTTAAAGACAAATGCTGTCAATATTTAAAACAATAGGTCTGGATTAATGCCATTTGTCCTGGTGAACGTTTAGTAGAAACAAATGTTTAAAATAAACTAAGAACCTTTTTAATCTCAACCAGTTTGTATATATATGATACATTTTTGCCGTTAATAATTTCCTTTGAGTATAAGTGCCACAAAACACCAATTTGTGTAAGAACAGATTCATACGTGTGCTTTTGTTTTGAATAGTTCCCGTTAATAGCAGCCTGTGTGTTTTATCACCTCAGCGAGCTTCATTTCCCCTCTCGTGCTGATACGTAGCAAGATGATCTAGTGCTTCCTCCCTCAGATCAAATATTTTCCCCAGTCATAATGGGGGGTGTTGGATGTTGTTAATTTAAGGCTGGGTGAAACATGAAGGCTTTTAAGTGTTTGATGGGGGTTGGGGAAGGTTCAAGGGTCAGGGATGCTAATGACAACGTGTTGAGGAGGACTAGGGTGTCAGCGTCATAGGAGCGGCTCTGTTGGTGGTTTTCATTGGCATATTTGTGTGTTCCACCCCCCCCCCCTCGTCTCTTTCGTCTGGCTTTCTCGCTCCTTTTCTCTCTTCTCTTT
>NC_048424.1:8141790-8152259 GCF_013103735.1 Etheostoma cragini
TCGTCTATTTCCAACATCTCGCTCATGTTTTTCTCCACGACTACCACTAGCAGCCCCCCCCACCCCCCACCGGCCCTCCCCCTGCACCACCACCCCTCACTAACAGTTATTTTTCCCACATCCCTTCTCCTTCCTTCTTCTAGGAAATCTCCTCCTTTCTCCTGTCCTCATGCTCCCTCTTCCCCTCTCCATCGTTATTACCTCTGCCGCTCTCTCTCTCTCTCTTTTTCTCTCTCTCTCGTGCATTTAAGGAAAGTGTTGTGCCAGAATAAATCTGAAATCTCTCCACTATTTCTTCTGTAGTAACTGACAGCTAAACTTGTATAATAAATGCAGAAAATATATCATGACCTTTGAGTCAAGCCACAAACTCTTAGGTTATGGCTTGCACAATAAATGTCTGCTCTTTGTGCATTAAGGATTTCCCAGATTCTATCATTAAAAATATAAATTCCCGGTAAACATGTGTCCAAATGTCTTCAGGCTGACAGCAGAGACACAGAAAGAGAGGAACAGTGAACAGAGAAAATGAGTGACTCTTTAATGAGAGTGTATATGCAAATACTGGGGTGTTTTGCATCCTGTATGATAATGTGCTTGTGAATGCATATTGTCTGCTCTTTGTGCTAAATGACAGCTGTATTATTGTAAACAACATGTAGCTGGTAACAGTGGGTGGAGGAAATGCACTAGTGTAAACGTGATTCATTGTGTGCTAGATAATTATTCTATTATAAAAAAGGTTTTAGTGGAACAATTTGCATTTTTTTGGAACATGTAAAAATGCATCTAGCTACACATAATATAAGAAAATCCTTATCCAGAGCAGAAAGTGACAATGATTAACTGCAAACATTTTCAAATCTACACGTTTATAATCCAAATACCTCACAAGATGAGATGCATTTAAAAAAATATTCCCACAGACACCTATTTGGCACCAGCCCCCCCCCCCCGTTCCTGTAGGTTACAAACTGCTGAGACAGACAGCATTAATTTGACTTCTGCTCAGCTCTTCAGGCTGTTTTCTCAGACTACATATTCCTTCTCAATTGCTGATCCACTTCTAAAACCTCTCTGGCCAGCACATTAGGAGCCTGTAGTATGGAGATATATGCAGCACATTCAGCCGATGGAGCCACACTATGGTAAGTATCAATCAAAGCAACTGACATGCAATTCTGCAATCTACACTTTCTCTCCTTTTAAAACATCCTCTACAGTGCTCACATAACAAAAACTGGATCCACACCCAAATAAAGGCTGAAAAGAAATATGAAACATTATTTGACGTAGGCCTACGCATCATAATCCGTGCCATGACAATGGAGAATTGCTTCAACATAATTCACTCAAAATGTGAAGGATTTTTTTAGCGCCAAGTACACAGTAGATTTCAGCTTATTGTATATCCAACAAAAAAATCTAAATTCATTTTTATCATCTGCATGCGAGATTAAAAAAATAACTTTATAATAACTTCATATAAAGTAATAGTACCTTTATAATAAAAATAAGATGCAAATCACAAAAAGAATATATATTTTTTTTTAAATAAAATAAAGGCGGGATAATGCAAGAAAAAATGTTAAATAAAGCAGTATTAAAGACCTCATTTAATCACAAGTGTCCCACTGGTGTACAGCTGAGGAATAACAAATGGGTTAAGGAAATCTCCTTTTTTTTTTAGAAAACTATCCCAATCAGAGCTCCCACTAGATACAACTTTAAAAAACCGTACCATCAAAAGTTAGTGAAGTTTCAAAAGAATGGCCTGATAAGGAAATAAATCAAGAACCTTAACAAAAACTATAATTTACAGTTCTCAGTGCTCCTAGTTTGCCTGGTGAGTGGATTATTCACCACTGCTGACATCTAACACATACTAGCCCCCCCCCCCCCCTCCTCTTGCCACCAGTTAAGCACAACATCCCTTGAGTCAACAATAAAAACACCTCTAGGGGAGGGTCGTCCCATGAAATGGCGAATATACCTCTCCTCATCCTTCTTCACGTAGTATTTTAAAGCCACTTTACAGGACCGTTGAAAAGGGCGAATAGAGGAAAGAGGAGCTGAACGCAGAGAGGCTCTTTGTGTGCTGCAGAATAAGTCGAGAAAACAAAGCCCCAGAAGTTACCTCTATGCACAATAAATCAACACAGGCTATACATGCGGTGGGTGTTAGGCCACATGTAAAGGGAGTTTTTGAATACATCCGCAAAACAACAACTAAAGGAGCAAAACGCCTCCTAGAAGAGCACGAGGGTGCACAGTTTGACTTCTTAAAAACATGTTTTCCGACATGTTAGCTGGCTGCACGTGAAGGCAGCTCTGCTGTCCATGAGAGCCAAGTGTGAAACTAACCGTGTCACAGACATACGACATGTCTTCCCTGTCCTTTACAATGCAGAGGGAAGCGAGGGAGGGGACGGCTTGGACACATGTGGCTTAAAGAGGAAACTTAACGTGTTTTTTGTTTGTTTTTGAAGCCCGTGGACAACGTGTGATTACACAGTAACATGTTGGGCAATGCAAAACATCCGGATGATACAATGTAGCTGGCGCTCTGGGAAAGAAGTAAAAAGGGGGCCTGCGGGGATCAAAATGGGATTTGAAGTGACAGCGAAATTGTTGGAAAGGGAAATGCATCTAATCAATCATTCATCGCTTTTAGAAAACCAAATCCGGATGAGGCCGGTGAGCACCAATTCACTACACCGCAGATGTTTACTCCTCGGTGTTTTTTTTTTGGCGTCTACTTACTTGGTGGACGAAAACATCCAGAGGGGGGTCAACGGGGCTCCCTTCGCTGTTGGTCATTGAGATAAATCCAAAGCCCATTCGGACGTTGAACCATTTGCAGAAGCCCGATCCCGACAGGATCTGAGGTCGAGTCCGGTCCTCCTGCTCGGGGGACTTGGCGGGGTCTTCTCCGCCACCTTTACCCGGCCCTCCTGAAACACACAGGAAGCAAGTTACAACATTTAACAGGCTTGGTGATCCACCACAGGAGGGGTACTTCCCTGTACGCATGAAGGTTTAGGCTATATAATGGGCTCTGTTGCTTAAAAAAAACTTCTTCGAGAAGCGTGGGGGGAATCCCCTTCACTTGCGAAGACGGGCTATGTGAAGTTCAGGGCCGGTAGAAATTCCCTAGACCAGGCTACTATTTTCCACATCACATAAGCGATCAGGGGGCGCGTGGTCCTGTTGATCCGGTGTGCATTAACGCATACATTACCTCAAAAAGTTGTTTGTTACCCCCTGACAGATGACTTGTGCGCATGCATCTCAGTCGGTAACTTGTGGAGGATTTGTCTCGTGCATCGACAGCCCCGCTCCTACAGTGGAGTTGCATGCTATAGGATCCCAAAAAAAGGGGGCAGGTGTACACATGGTTCCTCGAGCTTTTACCAGTGGGCAAAGTAGCATATACGCTCTAACAATGCATATCTTAATGCAGCGAAACATGATAAGATATGGTGCTGTACAGGGGCGGTTCGGCTCGGGTTGGAGGTTTGGAACAACAATCACGTTGCACCTTGCCCCACCGCTACCTCCCTCCCTCCCTGCGCGAGTAGATAGGGAGGAAAAACTAAGAGCAGAAAATAGAAAATAATTGCAGAATAACCTTCGGCCATGTTTCCCCGCGGACCCTCTGCGCCCAAGTTGCAATAGAGAAGCTTCCTCTGTGAAAACGGGCTGCGGTCGTCACCATTAATCCGACATCCTCGATCCCATCGGTCACCAATTTAGCTCGCATGGTACGGCGTGCTTTCTGCCTTTTGATATTTTTGTCATGTCTCTCTTTCTTCCCTTCTTCACTCTCACCACCTCTGCTCTGCTTGTCCCTCTTTCTCTCTCTGCTTGTCCCTCTTTCTCTCTCTGCCTCCCTCTCTCTCTCTCTCTTTCTCTCTCTCTCTCTCTCTCTCCTTCGCTCTCATTCGCTCTCGAGCTGGCTGTGCCCGTTCCCGTAGTGAGAACACGTGACTTTGTCAATTACATGCTTTCTTGTTGCTAATTTCTCCCCTTAGATTCAGGAAGAGGGGAATCGGACTCGCAACCACGAGCAGCATACACCCCAGTTGTGTGATTAGAATGCAAACAAGCCCTGTGTTAATGATAGCCTCGAACATACATTAGATCGTACAGTTCATACTGTGTACTATTTATACACTGTGTTTTGTTGGTGATGAAGCTGTCTTGGAAGGGGTTGGTGTAGCTACATGAAGCTATTATACTCTGAGATTAGATTAGATGGGATTCAATTAGATTTTAATGATTCCTTCAGGGACAATTGGGTGGTCATAGCAGCATGACAAAAGAAAACATGGAAAAACATGCACAATGAGGCAAGAAATTAGCAAAAGCAACAACCGGTTTGTGGGCTTTTACAAACGATTAAAAAAAATAGATTTAAAAACAAGACATGAACATTAACTTGCAAGTTAGTTAATTAGTTAGTTAGTTAGCTAGTTAGTTACCTAGTTACTGAGTTAGTTATAGGCCTATGTACAAAAGTGCCCAGGCCACATGGGCTTACAAAAACACAAAAATACACATTACAAGTAATGTTACACAAACAAGAAATTCTGTCCTATTCTGACATTTAGAATCGCCACAAAAAGGTTTCCCTCAATTAAACACACACTTCATTTTTTTTTTATAATCTTCCATCTCAGGCATACAACATTTATCATACTGAAAATAAAACACTACATGAATTGGAAGACAAGGCTTTCTAACCACAAACTCATTATACCAATAATATCACTTCTGTGGAGATACAGCACATAACAACATTTTTTTTATCTTTGTCTTAACACTGAACTCCAAGTCACCAGTGGTGAATAATCCACTCATCAGGCAAACTAGCAGTTCTAAGGACTGTAAATTATGGTTTCATAAATGTAATTGATTTATTGTCTCATAGGGCTACTCCTTTGGAACTTCACTAACTCTTGGATGGTATGGTTTTTTAGTGTTGTATCCGGTCTTAAAATAGAAATGGGGACCTTTAAGTTTGCCAGATTTTTAAAGTCTGATTTATATTTCACATCTTTGTTACAGAAATAACCACCCAAACATTGGAGACTGAAAATCCCTTTACCTGAGAGCGATAATAACAACACATTTTCTATGCTTTTCATGCATAGAACATGTTGTTTTTAAGCTCATGTTCCTCACGTACGACCAGTTACCTCCCAGCATCATAGTGGGCACCAGAGGAGAGCTGAACTCACAGCTTTGGAATGTGACTGGAAAACCCAGAAAAACAAACCTGAAAACTGATGTGTTCACTTGTCAGTACAGAAAATCAACCCTCGGGCCAACGGACACTTTGCAGAAGCTTTTCAGAGATCCTTAAAGGGATGTACAGTACGAACCAGTTTACTTTCAATACAAAATGGACATCACCAAGTGATCCTAATTAAGCAAAAAACAACAACAAGAGACCCTTTATCTTCATGTGCACATAACTTGTGCCCGATTGATACTTATTATGTTATTGATGCTTATTATTTTGAGAATTGCTCTGAATTTACACCATAAAAATGCATGTCCTTCTAACAAAAAATTAAACAAACGTGAAAAGCCAAAGTATAATCAAGTGTTTAAACTCCAATAGAAGTCTCACTTCATATTCAGATTCCACTTTATCTCCACCTCCATGCGACAAACACTAAGTCTGACCGTGAGCTGCGGCACTCAAGGCCACACAGCAGATCGATAACAACAAGCCTGAAAAATACAACGTCCATTGAGAAACTTCCCTTCTTATCTCACATCTGTCCTGGTGGGGCAATTCTCGAGGGGGTTATTCCCGGGTATAAGCAAAGAGGAAAACACGTTGGAGGAATGAAACAACAATAAGCCCATCTCCACCCACCAGGGCTGAAGAGCCCACCCTCCGGAATTCCCAAGCTTTACCCCCACCCCCAATGCATCCATCCCAGCCCCCGTGCAGAGGCCTGTTTTGGAAGATGCTTGTAGAGGAGGCCTCTGCAGTGGCCCTAGAATTACTGTTTGGGTCACAGGGTTGGATACCGGTGTCAGATGTTATCCACTTACTCGTATCCTGACAGGACCTTTCTGATTAGGACAAGTCAGTGGAAATCCCCGTAGTGCAGCTCAGTGACGTGTGGAAGCTAATGGCGAGGAATAATTTAGATATGGGTGGCTTGGGTGTGCCTGTTAGCCAAAGGAAGCAACTGAAATTCCGAAACAGAGATTAGTGGAGATTTAAAGGTACTTTAACTCAACGTGAACACCTTTAAATGGCTGAGAGAAATCGCTTTAATGTGAGCTGAAGGGGAAATATCAAATAAGGTGTTTTCAGGGGACAAATTCCTTAATTAAAGCTTCAATTAAACACTTAACTTCTTCTCTTTATATTAGTTGTTTGTTTTATAATAAACACCAACTACATATAATCCATGTACGTTTTAATTATCTTTATGCTACAGGATAAGATTGTTTTCTTCAGATCTTTTCCCCACTTTTTATTTGTGGAATACAGCACATGGACAAAAACAGACACTCTTCTTATATAGTTAGGGATCAACACCTTGGACTTACATTGTTGCTTTTATAATAAATATTAAATAAAAGGCTTGTGTAAGCCATCCTTTTGTTTTCCTTTATGCTGCAGGAAAAGATTCTTTTTTACACTGTTGTGCGATTAAAATTGCCACCTTTTCTGTAAAGTTTAGCAAAAAGTTATGCAATCAGATGTGTGACATGGCCCTTTGTCTTTAGATGAGCTGAACACACAAACGTTAGATGTTTGTTTTAAACTGACCACCAACTAGAAGTCAAGCTTTTGCCACCATCTTATTTATCATTTATTTGTTTTATAATCATCATCAGCTACAAGTTATACTTTGGCTACAACTTCTCATTCTGCAGGAGTTGTTTCCAAACTTTATTTCAATCTTTTTTCCCTCCTTTGTATTTGAGGCGGAATGCATTTAAAGAGTCATTTTTCAAACAGATGTCTGCGTAGAGTTAGGGAATTTATATTTGTAACATAATCATGATCTAAGATGAACTAAAAATACAACTTGTTGGTGTTTATTTATTAGTTGTTTATGTCATTATTATAACCCACTAAAAGTCATCCTTTGGCTACCTTTTTATTTGCCTTTATTCTGTTAATTTGAGCTTCAGATCAATCTTTTTCCCACATGCGTATTTGTGGAAAAGAGTTGGATGCACAAACAAAAAGAGCAACTTTTCTTATGAAGTTTTGCAAAAAGTTAGAGAACTGAAATGTCTATGAAGTGCCCTATTTCTAAAATCTGGTTATAACGTCGCTATTTTGTGTTTTAAAAAAAAACTAACGCTGATAATAATGGCATGAAACATCGGTAAGGGTAAGCTATTTTGGCAAAGTTAAATATAGGATTTTGAAGTTTGATGTAAAGAAACTGCCTGTATGAGAAAATGTTATCCACGTACGATTCAAATGTTATAATCAAAATGAGGTCCATTGCATTACATAACTATAACAAGAACATGCTTGTGAAAACCCGTTCAAGGTGAATCCCTGCATGGAATTTCCATTTAGAATAAAGACAGTGCGTAAGTATTCTGCTTTGGTCTATTCCTAACATTTCAATATATTTATAAAACACATCATATCAGACATGTATAGGCATATATGCGGTAATGATGTTTTCACAGTCACAATCAAACTTGTGTAAGCCAGATAAGTTTTTTTTTAACTTGAAGACTTAAAAAGAGAAAAGATACTATATATATCCCCTTTCTAATGATGTGGGTGATCGTTTGCAGCAATGAACACCAACAGGAGGTCATACATTAAATGTGAATAATTTTTCTATCTCTACATAAGATGGGTTTTGTGAAATCAGTCTGAAGTGTAAATGTAGTCAGTTATTTTGACCATAAGAGATAATTATATGCGCATTTAACCCCATGGTTAAGAGCAGATTCCTGAGCTTTGAAGCAGACTTTGGACTCCATCACCCCAGCTAACCTCACCCAACCCCCACTGCTCACCCTGAAGGCTCCCAGAGGAAATTTACTTTTACCCTGCTGCTGTCAACGCAGTTCAAAGGGTTCACAGGGTAGGTCTCTCCCTTTCTCCTCTCTTTTTTTAGTGAAGGTGTTATTTTTTTCTCGTTTTCTTCATGCATTCCAGCCACCAATCCTTCACTTTTTCTATCCTTTGCAAGGAAGTGTAAACAGAGTTGGCAAAGCAGGTCATCTCCTCTCAGTTGGAGAACAACTGTTTTTACATGAAAAGGGTCATTGTTCTTTAAAAATATATATATATATATATTCATATAAGCTTGTAAACGTACCCAATATGACTTAACTTCATTTTTTTTTTTTAAACATTCATGGAGATGTCTGCCTCTATCTCTGTTAAAGAAGAAAACACACTATTTATTTTCTATTTAAATGAAGTTCTCTATTGGACATGATTATAGATTTCGTTAAGGGATATTTTGAATCAACGAAAAACATGACACAAGTCTCATAAAAGCCCATCGATATGAGCCATGTGCTCCACGACCACCAAAGGAACCCGAAAACTAGCAGGACATGTCCTTCATTTCCCTCGCTTCATTTAACAACACAATTAGCGTTAAATCGGTCATTTAAAATCAGATTTAATTATGTGTTGACGCAATAGGGGTTTTGGTTTTGTTTTAAGATCCTTTAAATCCGACAAATTTTCAAGAGCCTGTAGACTATTTATAACCCTGTGTTGAACCAGCAGGGTGGGTTGCCTTCAGTTTTAGGTGGGCAACACCAACACGTTACGGAAATAAAACGTGTTGGTGGCTGCAGAACCCCGGGGTTGTAAATATTCTTTTCAATCGGAAAAAAAAGTCTCCTCCAACAGGAGTGAACCGGGTGGAAATGTGTGAATGAAATATCGGTGACGTCAGAGAGTAGGGGGGAGGTTTGGAGAAGAAGCGCCTCTATCCCGCAGCGGGTGCGCCAAACATTGCGCACAAATTGGGACAAAATATCCGCGTACACTTCTCCAACTCACCGTCTTATTTTCTCCTGCTCGGATTCGCAGGGTCAGTACTTTGTTTGCCTCTTCTTAGGTTCATTTCCATTTTTAAGTTTTCCATTTGTTGACACCGACAGCTTGTGAATAGACTTCTAACCTCATGATCGATGCGTTTCTTTCACAAAACATCATGCTGATATCCCTTTAATATTCTTAGAAGAAGTCTGGGATGATCCACTACGTTTTGTTTCAATGTTCGTCTTCAGTCTCTTAATGTCCTTATAAGGATCAGTTTTGATTTATATGTGCCGTTTGTTCTTAATAATAGGTTTCAATACAGGCATTTGTGCGTATGTCTTTAACTTCGTAACTTTAATGAATGGGCATCAAGCAGCCGATCCATCACTTTCTCATGCTGTTAGTGAGGGCCGGTCATTTCAGGTCAGAGGTAGCCTGCAGCGGGCTCCAGGCTGCAGCTTCACAGGGTGGGAGCTGAGCGTTAGCTACAACCGTTCCCTGCTTCTTTGTGGACATTTACACAAGTCGAAGAAAACACTCATCACCCGGTACTCACCTGTAGGAGACGGAGCGGACATCCTCCTTTATTTCCCACCGTGGATGGAAGAGATGGCCACGGCAGAGCGAGCGTTTCTCCCGGTGTCCCTTTGATGGAGCAAATGTGGAAGAAGAAAAGATGTCGAGGTTCAGTCTGCTGGACGTGAAGCCTCCCGACGCTGAGGTACAAATGGCATGTTTAGGCGGACTTTAACCTGGCGCATGAAGCCTATAGTGACCGGCTGGAATCAAAGAGATTTTCCATGGATGAATATTTTATATAGTAGGGCCACACTGTAACATAAGCTGCAGCAGGGCGAGGGGGGGGGGCAGGTCGGTTTTGGTTTTGAAACGTGTCCCCCACAGATTGCTGGGAGCCTGTGGCACACATCTGGAGAATCATCTCCAAAATCACCTAAAGCCTTTTTATTTTTTTTTACAAAGGTTTGCTTCTGAGCTCAGAGGCAGTCGACCTACTGCTTCTCAGTGTTTTGCATTTATGAGAAAGACTTCCCGATGAATCAGAGAGTTAAGGCACACTATAAGCAATTTTTTGTTGTTTGTTTTCTTCCCAATTAGCCAAGATCATGAAAGAGCATTGGTAAATTTGAACCCAGTCTTCTGCCTGCCTTAGAGCTTTATCATGGCTCTTCAAACCATGTGACATTGTGGCCTCCCCCATCCTCCCCCCAGCCTTCCCCCATCTCTTTCTCTCTTGTTGATAAAGATCCATAGTTCACATCCCCCACCCAGCTTGTTTCCAATCAGCATTCACAACTATTTAGAAAACCAGAAAAAAAACTACAGTTTCCTTCAAAGCCATGACAATAAATAGTTTGATCACACATAAAACAGAATTACAAAAGGTATCATACCTTAATGTTAATAACCTTATACTATAAATGACCCCCCCCCCCCC
>NC_048424.1:8152359-8165318 GCF_013103735.1 Etheostoma cragini
GTGTTAACGAGCAGTTGGACAGGTGTACCTAATAAAGTGGCCGGTGAGTGTATATACATACATATATATATATATATATATATATATATATATATATATATGTATACACACACACACACACACAGTTTTGGACAGCTGAGTGTTTGTCCTTCTTATCCTCTTAGAGTGCAGATTTCAAATACTAAAAATAAGTAAAATTACAACCTGTATAGCAATACCATAGTTAGGCGATGTAACAGGGAGTTAGTTCATTACTGCTCTTCCGCCAAGCAATATAGTTCCCCAGCGGTGGCTAAACGGCGATTTCCGGTTGGCGGATTAATATTTCAGTATGGTCCCAGGTGTGTGCTCATTGGGTATTTTAGAACGTCTTCAAATGTGTCAGCCAATCAGGAATTAGGACCCGTCCCAGCAGTTTCACCAGACATAGTAGGACGAATGGTTGATAAGAAGTATAACAAGATCCATATTAAATGTGTTTAAAGTTAACTTAACTTTTAGAATCTATAGTGTAATAGTCCATACTAGGTGTTATTAATTTTGTAACATACGCAAGCAAGTCAGCTGGTCTGGACTAGAATGCACCACCAGCTTCGGTTTAGAGAATTTGAAACAAGGTTTGCTTTATGAAAATCTGTACATCAGTTTGCAGTCATATGTAGGACTTCAGGGTGGTTTTGACTGTCAAGCGCCCTCTGGTGTCTGGTACTCTCTCGTGCACGTGCACGCACGCACGCACATAGGCCTGCATTACACGGGCCTACATGAATTGCTAGTTCAGTTGGGAGATGATTAAAGGGAGATTGGGCCTTTGCTGATTATCCTCTTTATTCTTTATGTCAAGAAAGTAATCAATCTACACACCAGTCGTATTATGTATTAGGTAATGTGGTAATTAACTGGGTATCTATGTCTTATTATAATTTTTATGCCAATTTTTGTTACCAGATCCTATTAACTTGAATTTTGTATTTTTAGTCTGCATAGGGATTATTTTTAGTAAAATATTTTTAGTAGGTCTAAATGGAAGTCAAAGATCCCACGTGCATAGCCTACCCTGGGTTATGTAAAACCTGCAAGGACTTTAATATGTTCACTCATGGGCTATGATGTGAAATGTTTCAAATGCATTTAGTCTATTTTTTTTAAAAAATAGCTTCTTTTTTTTACTGTAAATATTATTTAGTGCTAAAGAGAATTTCGTTTTAAAGAATGAAAGAAATAAAAAATTTTTTTTTAGAGGAAACATTTAGATTGATTTGTGATTGAAACAGGTTAATGTCGTGCAGTGCATTTAGTTGCAGTTTGTTTTACTGAATTATTTTTACAAAATAATCACTTTCATTTTGTGGAACTGAATAATCTGAATATTTTCATGAAAATATTAAAATCCCAATCTCAAAACTTTTAGTAAAATAAACATTTCACTTTTGATTTTTCCACTTTCATCCAGATGTTTGCCAAAAAAATTATTCAACATTTCAGCCTCCCTAATTTTCACTGCCCTGGTTAGAGCAAAAGAAAATCTAACTTTTTTTGGACTGAATCGAGAATGACTTAAGTTATTTTAATAACTTTACTGAGAAGTGTGCATTTATTTTACGTAATATTAAAGTGTATATTAAATAAAAAGGTTAAGTGTGTTGTGTTCATTGTAAGACTCTATGGACAGTTTATCCTCCTGAATTCTGTCTGCAGGCTTCAGGTTGTAGTTAGGCCTCCACAACTAGTTGTAGTTGTGGAGGCCTAACAAGCATTTATCCCAAGCATCTCACTGGCCTTATTGACTGAAATGTTGTATTTTGAGAACATGTCTTAATGGAAGAAAATAATGAGTGAAAATGTGACCGTTTAGTACATTAAAATGGTAATGCCAATTTGTTTTCTAATTACTTCTTTACAGTTACGGCCTTTCACATTTTAATGTTCACTTCTTACTATAACTCAAACCAAAGTTGTGAATTTAAAAAAGAAAAATCCATAAAATCCATGGGAAAAGTTTGTACAAAGTCTTTTGCTGATTTTAATTCCCACCCTGAAATGAGTCTTGATTAGGAAAAACTCAGATCGAGAACATTTAATTTGTCTTTAAAAAGTACCTGCACTTTAAAATGTCCTCCACAAACATGAAAGTGGGACATCAGAGAAGATCGAGAACATGGAACCTGTATTTTGAGTAATCCATATGGGTCCCTCTGGTAGACCATCCTCATTTTCTACTCCTGGTGCACGTGTTGGTCATTTTCAGAGTGACTGCCCCCTGGTGGGGGGCCAGACACTTCTAGCTCCGGGTGCTTTGTGTTCACTTCCCATTTTTGTGTGTAAACAGGGACTTGTTTCATAAGAAAAGGGTTGGGATAAATTAAATACATTTAAAATGTGTAAATTAAATTGATTCAAAAGATCCAGTTCTCTTTATGTAGTTAAAGATAATCATGGATACATGAATTATCAGTTATCCGTATCATCAGTTTACAGTCAAATCTTTTTGTTTTGGTGAAGATAAATATTTCACTTGTGCATGACTAACGCGTCAAACTATATCCAACTTTCTCAAAATATAAGTCGGTCTTTCTCCACATGTAATACTTAATTAACTCTTTGATGTTAACTTTAATCCAGAATAAATGGGCAGGATTAATCACCGTTTAAAAAGTTGTTTATTGTAGGATTGTGTTTTGTTCCCTTTAAAGGGCAAACAATCAGCACATGTCAAGAGGTAGAAATCATTTTCAGTCTGAAATAAATGTGGGGACAACACACACACACACACACACATGCGCTCTCTCTCTGGCACACACTCACACACAAACACGCATGCATTTTTTGTTTTGTTTTTTTAAGTTTTTGCACTCACATCCGCAGCAATACTGTCGACTTGCGATGTCATTTGCATTATACTTGTACATGCTGGGCGCCATTCAATGTCCCACAGCTGACATTCTGTGCACTAACATGAAATAAATAATATGCATCATGTTTAAGCGCCCAAAGGACGCGGAAACAATCTTCAAATAAACCTTTGCCACTTCGACCTCATGACTGTAACTGCTGATCGGCTGATTACAGTATCCGGGAAAGTATCACTGACAACGTAGTCATTCTTTGTTTCATTAGGACTACAAACTTGGCCTACAGTACAAGAGAGGGTACGCTATCTGTGAGTGCTGCAGCTGGGGCCGATCCTGATGAGTCTCTAACAGGCTCACACGGAGAGGGACAAAAATAGATAAAAACAAAGACCAAAATAAAAGATGTAGTGACGGTGGCTGGGTAAAGAGGAGTCGAAAGATCCGGCACTGTGTTGGCGTGAAGTTGTAAAGAAAACGTGAGCAGCTGATGATATGAACAGTATTCAGAAGACGGTTTGAGAAAAGGAACGAAAAAAAAAAGAAAAACACACTTTTTAAATGGGATGCGCCGGTTATTTGACCCAGGAGATGTTGAGACAGCGAGCAATAAAGGCGTAGGTGTCGGCCACTTCCTGGATGACCTTGCTGGTGGGCTTGCCGGCGCCGTGGCCTGACTTTGTGTCCACGAGAATGAACAGAGGGTTTGTCTGCTTGGGGTTGCGGCCTACAATGTGCTGCAGGGTGGCAATGTATTTGAGGGAGTGGAGAGGCACCACCCGGTCATCGTGGTCCCCTGTGAGCAGTAGCACCGCAGGGTACTGGACCCCGTTGCCTTCTGGGATGCAGATGTTATGGAGCGGGGAGTATCTGGCAACCAAGAGCAGTGGGAAGGAGCAGAGTTCAGATACACCCATATTAAATATCTTATTAACACATTTAAGTGTCTGGAAATATAAACCAGCTGCTGAAAATTGTGATAAAAAATATTCCCAGAGCCCCAAATGGTGAATCTAAAATTGAGTTTTGTACAAATAACTGTTCAAAACCCCAAAATATCATTTTTACTAACAAATATGACAAAGAAAAGCAGCCAATTCTCCCATGTTAGTGGCAGAAACTTCCATTTCAGCTTGAACGTTATACCAGAGTGATTTCCAGTGAAATCAGTCACTTTTAAGTGAATTGCCTTGACAACATACTTTGATGTGCCTTAATATAAAAAACATTCAAAAGAATCTTTAGCCAGTGTGTGGGTAAGATCTTCCTGGGTTCACGGTTCAGTCATTGCTCTTAATTAGGTCATTCCTTCAAGACTGTTGCAATAAGATATGTAAGTCAGTGTCTCCCTCACTGCTTTATAGCAGAGGTTGAGTAAAGACCACCTCCACTTACATCATAAAAAGGTCAATCCTTATTATGAAATAAAACACTTACCTTCAGGGGGAAAAAGCTAAAAAGCTATGTGTGTGTGTGTGTGTGTGTATATATATATTTTATTTTTCTCAGCACTTACTTGATGAGCCAGTCAAACTGCTCTTTGTCTTCAGAACAGCCAAAGTCTGTGGTCCAGGCGTGGCCGATGGTGAACTTGTGGAATTTCAGCATGTCCATGACGCCTACCTGAGCGACAGCACAGCCAAACAGCTCGGGCCGCTGGTTGACGCAGGCCGCTGAGGGGGGAACGCACAGAGTCAGACACACCACGGACTGATGCCTGTGCAGGTGGAACTCTGAGGTTTTACTATGAAAGGATTTTTGCTCTATATAATCTGTTGTTCCTCAGCCAGCAGTGTACATACCTACAAGCAGGCCACCGTTAGAGCCTCCATTTATAGTAAGCTTGGAAGGAGAAGTGTATCCCTCCTTGACGAGATATTCAGCAGCACACTGGAAGTCTGTGAAGCAGTTCTGCTTATTGGCCAGCATGCCAGCTAAAAGGGGAACATACACAGCATGTGAATGAGGAGTTTGGGCTGGGATTGTTTTCTAAACGAGATAGAGGAGCACAACTGCCCTCACCTTTGTGCCAGGTCTCCCCGTACTCCCCTCCTCCCCGAATGTTGGCAACAGCCAGGACCCCTCCCAGATGTCTGACAAAGATGAGTCGGGAGACGCTGTAGCTCGGTGTGATGGAGATGTTGAAACCCCCATAGCCGTATAGAAAACCTGGATGGGAGCCGTCCAATTTGATGCCCTTCTTGTGAACGATGAACATGGGGATTTGAGTGCCATCCTTGGAGGGATAGAAGATCTGGCAAAGACAGAGTATGACACACAATCAGGGAGACAAATAGGACTTGAAACAGAGCCAGGAAATAACAGAATGGGTATATAAAGACACATGGGTGCAGTGAATATGGTGTTAACGCAAAAACGCAACTACGCCTTTTCTGGGTTTGTCCTGGTGCTAATAAGGGTTTGGCAGTGAAGCTCGACTTGACTCATCTGTCTTTGTGTCGGAGTCAGGGGAGGGGACTCTCGTATAAAGGTCTGTCCTCAGCGCCTTGCTTATTTTCACTTTTACAAGGTTATTTCTAGGGTCACTGCCCTCAGTAGGAATATAACAATAAAGCTAAATTAACAAGCACAAACAAATGCACGGTAAACATTTCTCAGAAAACTTTACACAGCTACCCAAAACTTCTTCAGTCATCAGGAAAGAAAATGGAAAGGAGGAGAATAGAATCATTTCAAGAAAAGGAACATCGTGGAAATACAATAGTGCCCACTGAAACGTTCCAGTTACCTGGGTGGTCTGGTAATCCGAGGGGCTGAAGCCTTTGACCGTGACCTCTCTGAAGATGTGGGGCTGCAGTGGCTCCTTAGTCAGGTCGCAGTGGTAAATGATGGCTGGATGCCAAAGGAGAAAATCATCTCATTTGTCCTGCAATCTTTAAATCACTTTGACGATATGAGGGAAATGTGATTTTCTGTAGCACATTTATCTCATCCTTATACAGGGGCCAGTTTCAATATGAAGATACTAAATGCAAACTAGATATTCAACAAAATGTACTAAGCACTGCAGCAGGATACAATAAAACCAATTACAAAGCACACTGAGGGCCCTATTTTAACGATCTAAGCTCACGGCGTGAAGTGCATGGTGCCGGTGTGTTTAGAGTGTGACCCAATCCACTTTTGCTAGTTTGACGGTGGAATAAAGGGTCCGTGCGCCAGGCGCATGGTTCCAAAGGGTTGTGTTTGTCTTCAATAATTCATAGGTGTGTTTTGGGTGAAAGTGTGTGTCATCTCCCAATCCCTTCCAAATCCCTTTAAAAGCCAGGTGCATTTGTACCTTGGCACATTGCTTTCATGTTGGCGGATTTGCACCTTCATATTTTTATTTGTAATCTTTTACATGTGTGCTGCTGCGCTACCCTGTGTGTATGTAACAAGCATAAGCAAAGATGGGAACAGGTGCATTTGCTATGTAAACGATGTGGACGGTCTTAAAATAGCAAAGGCACTTATGTTGGGCTTTGCTGCGCTGCACAGGGTGCAACATAGGGCCCGGAATCCCAATGGCTTTACAGTTTGTGTCAAATGTCACAATCATGTTATCCAGCATTGTTAGATGATAGAGATAGTTTTTTCTTTTGCCCGTTCCATCATACTTTACCCTGTGCATTTTGCATCACATGATTTCTAGACTCTAAACTGGAATGACAACAAAAGTGAAATAGCACTCACAACTACCCCACAAACTGATTAGTTACAATAATAGAAATAAACACTAAGTTTGTATTGAGCATTTTCGTACCTGGGGAGAGGAAGGAGGTGAAATAGTAGAAGATCTCAGAGTCCCTCTTCCGTCCTGTGAAACCCACCACGGAGCCCACATCAAGAGGGAATGTCCTCAGCTCCTCCCCCGAGCTCAGGCGGTACATTTTCAACACATTCTTCACATCGTGGAGGAAACACACAAACAGGTAGCTGGAGTATGTACAGGTGGCAAACACTGCAAAGAGGAGACATGGCAAAGGAGAGACAAGAAGATCAGAAGTTTTGCATTTCTGGGGGGAAATATTTTCTAGTATTTTAATAGTACAGGTCACTAGGGCTCTAACAAATTTCGCTGTGCAATTAATTGTCTCAGAATTAATTGCAATTGACAATATAATTGTCTCTTTCAGGCAACTTTTAAAGCTATTTATTTATCACTTTTTAAAAAATAAATTAAAGTCTTGAATAAATCCCAGATACATATTTTGGCTATATCAACTGTTATCTGACCAAGATAATGTAATAACACAAACATCTAGCCTATGAATTAACAACTTTTGTAGCTTTTTTTGTTGCTATGAACATGAATGGGGTCAAGTGCCAACAACTAACAATTAACATAATAAAAAAGTATTTAGTCAGACCAATAATCACTTATAGAACTACAATTTGGCATATCTAAACAAAATCAACAATTACGAGTCACACGCCTCAAGACCTTTGCTAATGAATGAAATTAATTACAGTTAGACAAAGAAACCGCGATTATGTTAAAAAAAATGGACAATTATGTAACATCTGTGTTGCAGCAGCTCACCAATGACGTCCTTGTCATGTTGAGCAATGAGCTCTTTCCAGTTGCTCTGAGCTGGAGAGGCAAAGTCGATGTTGATGAGGCGGTACCGCGGGGCTTCCAGGTTGGTCTTGAATGTGAACAGCGTGCCCTCATTGGTCACATACTCATACTCTGCGTCAAAGTTGTCGATCAGCTTCACCCATGGCAAAAGTCCTAAAAATTAAAAGGAGAGTTTTTTTCAATACTGGGATCAATGAATATTAACAGACAAACTGGGAATATGAAAAAAGAATGGATTTTACAGCAATGTGACACACAAATGGAAATTCATTCCCCTTTATTTGTGGATAGAAATTGATGCTAGACATGCTGTTTAGTCATCTCATTTTTATTTCTGGTTTAAAAATGTAACACATAAAAACCCATCAATCTTACAATAGTCACCAGCTAATTGTGAATACCAATGGAAATTCCTGAGATGAAAAACCAAATAACATAAGCATTACAGCAGGCACACAGATCAAGAAAATAATAACAACCAAGTGTAACATACCTGTAATACCCTGAGGAGTGGTCTTAAGGTCACAATACCACAGTCGGTTGACCGGATCACAACCTTCCCTGATAGACAACAGCACGTAGCGTCCATCGTCTGATACCTGCAATTATACGTGCATTCACTGCCTAAACCATACCTTAATATGCACACATAACACAGGCTTCTTAAGTCATTTGCTTTAAGAAAAAAAAAACATTCTGACATACCTCAGCTCCACCCATCCATTTGGGGTGGTCAGGAAATTCAGCACACAACACGTCTTCAGACTGCGGAGTCCCCAAAACGTGGTAGTATAGCTTCTGGTGCAGGTTGGTGGAGGTCTCAGTGCCTAGGAGACAAAGCATTTTACTTTTAACATTGCCTCCTACCGGTGAAAAAAAAACAGAATTTGTCTGACGAGAGAGATAAGGAAATGTGAAGTGGTGGGTGGGTAGGTGTGGATTGCAGAAACAACATTGATCAACGGTGTAAGAGCAGAGGAAGCTACAAAATCCTCAGACTAAACAAAGAAGCACATCAAAATGTTCAGCTTGATCAATTGTTGTGGCAGCAACCGCAGAGTTTAGAAATTGAGTGTGCAGCCTAACACTGTCTTCTTGACCTCACCGTCACTCTTGCCCTCCTGCTCAGGGTAGGAGTTGTAGAAAAGTCCCTTCCCATCATGAGTCCAAGACATGCAGCTGAACTTGACTCGCTCCAGGCGGTCCTCCAGAGGCTTGGCGCCTTCAACCTGCAGGAAGTGGATCTCCACCCAGTCCGAACCACTGGCGCTGGTGCCATATGCCAGGTACTCACCGTCCTCAGAGAATGCATAGCCTCAACGTAATCAGAGGAAGAAAAAAGGAATGTTAACCAAGACATCCGGACTCAATGAACATTCTTTATTTAGCTGTCAATGTGGATGCTACAAATAACAGGCTATTTTTAGACATGAAGACATCATTTTTTTTACCATATCAAGAAACTATTCTGTAAAATCTTTTCAAGTGCATTCGGCAAAAAGCATTGCAGTGAAATGCATTCTGTGAATATTTATTGTAACATAATTGCTATCAAGGACAATATCTATTTGAACAGAATACAGTGCTTTGTTGATACCTCGCAGGGCAACAGTCCCATCATCAGAAAATGTGTTTGGATCCAAGAAGACTGTGGGCTCAGCATCCAGGCTCTCCTGCAAGTACATCACACTCTGGTTTTGGAGGCCTGTGTTGTAGAAGTGAAAGTACCTGAAAAGGAGGAGAGGAGTGTTTAGTTGCAAAGGATCTTCACAGATATGTGCTCCACAGATTTGTTATTGAAGTGCTTAAACATGACTGTGTTATGGCTCACCTATCCCCCCTCTTGAAGGGACAGCTATATTTCGGGTAGTCATACAGCTCAGTCATGCGCTCTTTGAACAGGTCTCGCACCTCACATTGCTCTAAAAACGGCAATGTCAGCTGGTTCTGAGCGCTGACAAAAGCCTGTTGGAAAAAGACAACACACAGAGGTTTTTCCCCATCAATGTACTATAATCTCTGCGGCCAGTTCTGAGAAGGAGATGTACTGATTTATCTGAATACCTCTGCTGAGTAAAAAGGTGCTTTTACATCCGTGTTCCAGTCCAAGCGGGTTCAAGGTTTTACTCAGCAAAATTATCCAGATCACTCAGTCAACAGGCTTCTAGTAAAAAGGCCACTGGTGATATTAACTAAACATAAGGCTCCTGGATATGAGTTCATTCAGATAACACAACGAGCACCAATATTTGCCAAAGTATGGCAAAAGTGACTTGCACCGATAAGTGATCAAGAAAATATCAGTGCAGTCCTAAATATGGAATGAGGACTACCTGTGTCTTTTCACTGTCCGGGTCTTCCAGCCAGCTGTATGGATCTGGTAGTTTGGAGCCATGATAGTTATCCACCTGAGACAGGTGAAACAGTAATGGCAACGGTTAAAACAGAACTAGCTAGCTAGGTGTGGCAAAAAACGACAAAGCTGGCATGTTGAGGTTGGTTAGGAGTGCCAGCCCAACAGCAAAGGAAGTATTAGCTACTAATAAGCTTAATATGAACACATACAAATGTAGTAAGTGACGGTTAACAGAGAACAGCTGTCCATACATTTGTCAACAGAGTCAGTCTGGGTTTTCAACGCAAGCTAAGCTAACTAGCATGCTAACAAAGCAAGCGCTCACTTCAATGAATGAAAAAGCATGACGATCACGGCTTATTAGCAAGCTAGGCTAGTTAGCATTCACATTTACTTACAACTGCATCGTCACGGTAAGCCTGTGGATACTGAAAAGCCATTTTGGAGGTTAATTTTCGGGAATTGCGTAGAAAAAAAATCGGCCCCAGAGACTGAAATAGTGATTTCGAAATGACCCTCTGGATCCTGTAAAACATCAACCTAAGCACTGAAGCTTTTGACAGGAAAGCTGCCCCCTGCTTACACTCAGCCAACAAGCACTCTGAAGACGATACCGCTGGTTGCTGGGGCATCAGCCCAGATGTTATTGCGCCCTCTACGGACAAGAAAACCCCACAACAGCGCTCTAGAAGAATGGCAGAATAATGCCAAAGTTGGCTGAACTTATAACTTTGTGTGGAGCACTGTAAGGCTACAACATTAAACTCATTTAGAATTCTCCTGTTAATATACAGGCTGTTTGTATGTGCCACCCATTTTATTTGCCTATGAATATAATTATGAATAAATAGATGAAATTAGTCTGCGACTCATTGACACATGGTGTTGGAGCAATTTACAAACATTGTCACACAGGACATCTTTATGCTATTTCAGGTCATTCAAGCCAACCTGTCTAAAAGCACTTTTAGAAAACTGCCGTAGCAAATTCAAAATTAAATCTTCAGAAAACTCTAAAGGCCTATGTAAATTCAAAGGTATGTTCAGAGGTTCAGTATCACCCCTCAAACAGTTGACAGATTACCTAGTGGTGGTGCTTTGGAAATGTCTCATCGATATGTTAGCCAATGTTTTTAGTAGCAAAGTAGCTATAGTAGCCTACCTATTTCTAGTTTGATATAAAACAAAGTGTGTATAAGTAACTAAAGCTCAGAATGACACGTTTGACTGTGTTTTTATTCATTCTACCTTCAGATCAGAAAATAAATATACAGTCAAAAATCTCAGTTGTATCCCACCTCACTGTTGAAGTTGTGAATATAAACGGTGCGCACTAGTTAATAATTATAGAAATTGGAATAAAGCTATAGCAAATCTAGAAAATGGCCCTTTTTCTTTCCAACAATCTTTATGCAGAGAAAATAGTTAAGTTGTGACAATGCACCTTTAGTTAAAGGTTGTCTAAGTCCACCAGGAATCTCCATCACCACTCTTATCTAATGACAGAAGAGGATAGGGGTCAACCCTTCACTCTTCTTTCTTTCTGCTCATCATCCTCCCCTCCCTTCCTTCCTCTCTTTACTATATCAATCAATCCTGATTTGAACATCATTATCACTGGCGCCTACTCTTACACAATGACTGATAGCATGAGATAAGGCACACTCAGGTAGCACGTTACTTGAGAAAATGAGTGGATTTGCTGAAGGGAATCCAGACAATCTTTATTATTGAATGGGTACGTATAGAGGCCGTCCCGTTGAAAGTGTTGTGTTGATCCTCCATGACGCCACATTGTGACTGTAAGTCATTCTACTGCTATGCAGATAATAGCCTGGCAACAGGTTATCTTACACAGTTGAAACGGAAACGCATTGTTTAGATACCACTGTTGATCATATAGTTAAACATCTTTCGGGGGATTCCAAGTGTTGTTACTTTCAGATTCAGCTTGAAGCTCGTCAGTGTTGTCATGCTTCCACGCCAGATTTTAGAGGAAGATGAGAAGCTTCTCAACTATCCTCTCGTGGGTAAATGCAAAGTAAAACTGGAGAGTAAACGGAGCTGAGGTCAGGTGGAGGGAAAACCAGGTTATGTTTTTCGTGCTGAATAAAATGTAACTGTTGGTGTTATTGCTGATGAAGTCAATATATTTCTTTTTTGATGTGTGAGATTTTGGTCTCTTCTGATGGACTTTTGGTATCATAAATCTTTGTAGGTGGATGTTTGGGTCAAAGGATGGTCTGTGTCCCACCTTCCCCCCAGCTCCATTCTTCTTCCCTTCCTTAAGGGAAGTCAGGATTACCCCTCTTTGAAAAGGGGATCTCTTCCTGTTTGCCTATGTCAGGCTCAGATATGGGTCAGATAACTATTGTCCTCTGACGCCTCTGTTTCCCTAACAAAACGGGGAGGGAAAAACACTGACAGTTTGAATGAGAGTGTTTGTGTTTGCATTAAATATATGGACTTTTCATTCTTATAGAGTGGGTGGGTTTATGCATTTGTGTGTTTTAGGCTACGTAGAGTTGGGCTGGGAAGTGGCCATGCATGAATTAAACCTTCTTGTCGCCCTGTTTTCCTTCATTGTCCAGAGTCAACAGTGATTTGTCCCACGTAGTCGGAAGCACCTGTCTCTGTTGCGGTGGACAAAGGACCATGACCACCTGTTGTGTTTTACTGCATAGGGTTCCTGCAAGGTCAACTTATTCCTAAATCTCTACGGCTTCACTCTGAGCAGCTCCTGTGAAGCAGTGCATTTTGTTAAAGGTGTATTAAGCTGGAAGGAAGCTGTTGATCATGCCAAGTGATGGAGATGAGTAGACACAACATTACAATTCTAACATCATGAGATTGGATAAACCGGTACCAAGATGCACAAAGAAATTCTTTCTTGGGAACCCGCGTACGTTCACCTTGTCAGATCATATTTGGACGGAAAATCGTGACAAGATGCCAGCTCTGATACCAATCAGACTTTTTCAACACGCAGGCTTCTTAATTCCTTCACTTCTGGTTTGACTGTTGACTCATAAAGGACTCCATTCCTTCAAATGTAAACATCAAAAACAGTTAATTTTTTACACTTAATATTTAATAATACATTTTATTTAACAGCGCCTTTCTAACACTCAAGGACGCTTTACAGACAATAAAAGACAGGGAACAGAAA
>NC_048424.1:8165418-8254993 GCF_013103735.1 Etheostoma cragini
TTGATATTACGAAAAGAAATCTGGCGGACTGGTTTGATTACAGAGAGAGACAGAGAGATATTGAAGGACAAAAGAAAACTTTTTACTTCATGTTATATGTATACAAGTATACATGCTAAACATGATACATTATACTAGACATCAGCATGTCAGTATTGTCATTATGAGCATATTAGCTGGTTGTAGATTTTTACCACTTGTATTTTAGAGTTTTTCCTTATCTGCATCCAAGGTCAGAGGATATATGGTGTAGAGATTGTAAAGAGACATTTTTTAGTTTGGGCATTAAAAATATGATTGATATAATTATAACATGCTCTCCTGTCCTATATACGTTGCTTACTTACAATGAGATATATTTTTTATTTATGTAACATTTTGACTGTGGAAAAAAATATTATTTTTGTTCGTAACAGCAGAAATACTTGGTTGGATATAATGTGGAAACTAGCCTGCTCAGTGCAGGTTAATGTTACATTTTCTTATAATAATAGAAAATGGGTTCTATTGTTTGTTTTTTTATCACAAAAGCCATGTACAATAAGGGGCGTCCATGTTCCTTTTATAGGATCTCACCAGCTACAATCTACTATCACATCAAGTCACAGTCCTCGGACTTAATAATAGTAGTGCAAAGGGATCCCAACGCGACAAAACAATACACAAGTAATAATAAGGACGCTTTTAAATACAGAGATCAGAGGGGCCAGCTTCCTGCCTGTTTCTCTCATTCGGCTGTCATTAGCCGGGGGCCAGGATAACAGTCTCTGCTCTGTCCTGTGTGTGATGTGGTGGAGGGTCAGTCCAACCTGCCCCCTCAGATGTCCTCAGACAACAGGATGTTATTGAGGATCCAGTGAGGGAAATTACAGCACGCACGTAAGACGGATGTGATCGGTGCACAAATTATAGGAAATGCTAACTGCATTTGTCATCATGCATATGCAGCATGTTGGCTCACCAAGGTATAGCTGGTTGAAGCTTGAGGCTGTGCCAGTTTCATTGATGCCCCGGATAAAGGCCAAATACAGTGATTAATGGGGCTGCATGATGAGACCTAAAATCCAAATCATGATTAATTGCAAATTTTACCTCGATAACGATGAATGAACGATCATTTTTAGTTTTTTTGTCATCATAATTCATTGGTACGTTTTTACAGATGGAATATACAGTACGTGTGCATATGTTGTATGGGTATGTGCGGGATATGCGTATATACATGCGTATCTCTACATTTCTCTTATTTTTTAAATGCTAGCTATCTTATTGATATTTCGTATTTTATTGTTATTTATAATTGCATTTTTTAGCTGCTGATCTGTTTCTGTGTTTGTTTTTATGGTGGTCCAATGCAAGGTAATTTTGTTCTACACTGTACTTCCCAAAGTGTTTTTGGAATGACAATAAAATAACCTTGAATCTTAAATAGGATCAAACATCAAAGGTGAGAAATTTCCTTTTTTTTCATTCAAAAGTGCTTATTTTTGTTATTTTTAAAAATAATTGAAGGAAACGCAATGCGGGAACTAGTATGGCTATTTATTGAACATGTATAAAATTTAAATGAAAGCACACATTGCTTGAAATAAAAATCTCTTGTGAAAAAAAGTTACATTTTAGTTTTATACAAATTGTTGAAATTATCCTAATGGGAAAAATACGTTAAAACAGCTTCGGAATTTCAATGACGATTGAGTTGATCGTCGACAAAAGAACAACCATCAATTTTGATTTGAACTGTGCCAACAAGTCCAATGTTGTCCAGTGGTGACTGCATTGCTGTCAGTTTCACGATGACGGCGAGACCACATCTAACGTTCTTTCAGTTTCTATTCAGCAGTAAAGTCATGAGTTCTTTCAACAACAAAAAAGATATAATAAGAGCAAAAATAAGAGAGTCAATCACCCTGAGGAGATGGGAAGTTTTTCCATTGTTTGTAGTGATCATGTTGAAAAGGGAAAGAGTGCACTCAGGTTACCCAAAGCCAACTTGTTGAAAGAGGTGGGGATAATAGGACAGTTTTACAAAAACACAATTTTCATGTGTAGAGCCTCTTTGATTGCTTTACATGAACCGTGAAAAATGTATGCTGATGGTAAACCAACGGTGCTTCCAGTGAAAAAAGCCAATGTCATCGTCTGAAAATAGATCTTTATCTTTCAATCAAATCAATTTGTATCTGTGTTCTGGCACTGTTTGCATCCTTGTCAAACTTGTCAGGGCACATTTTACCACTACACTCCCATCTCAAGTCTTACCAAAGACTTCTCACCTCAGACATCTGAAGAGATTTTCTTGTTTTAATTAGTTAGGCAAGAGCGAGCTAAGTGCTAGAACAAAGCCGAGATCCAATGACACTGGTTTGTAATCAGTCTGCACTGACCGGAGTAAAAGGGCTTAAAAAGACCATTTCCCCCTTGTCATTACACCACCAATGTGTGTCCATCATCTCTACGCATCTCGTCACTTCGTGTCATTTTCTCTGTTGTGTCTTTGAACCTCAACTGCTTTGTTTTCTGGGTTTGTCAAAAACAGAACAGGAGGAGGGTAAATGAACGTATCGTGTGCGTGCAGACGGATATTAACCTTTAAAAAGCAAAACAAATATGTGTGTGTGCATGCCCTGTAATTTTACTGTTGACATGTGCACTTACAGTGGGGATCTGGGACCCTGGTAATGACTGGGGCAGGTAACACTGGAGACAGGTGGAGGACAGGGCTGTCTTACTGGTCTTGAAATGAGAGAGAGTGTGCATGTGTGTCAGACACAGACTCCGACGTGCAGACAGACACAGTGGCACCTGGTTATGTCATTGAGGTTGTCACTGAGTGGTAGTAAAGTTCCCCTTTTATAATGGACGCCATTCATAAGCAGTTGACTCATACCACTTAAACTCACTGTATTGTAGTCTTATTGTGCTCTTGCTCAATGAGAAAACGTGCAATATTGCACGGGGCTCTAATTAAAAAAATGCAACGCCTTAAAGGAATATTTGGGAAATATGCTAATTCTTTTTTTTTTACAGTTAGATGAGAAGATCGACATCACTCTCATATTTGTCCATTCAATATAAAGCTGCATAAAGCTATCTAAAGCCGCCTACGCATGATACACAATTTGCTCTCTGCGCACCTAGGTAGGGCGCAGAGAGCAAAGTGGAGCGCAGGTTTTCATCATCAAGGGTGGCAAGAAAGCTATTTCTCATTGTTACAACATGCTGTTATCTCATTGGTTGAGCTTTTGAAAGGTCAGCCGCAGCGCATCGTTGGGCGCCAACCCGTCCCATAGGAAATCATTGGAACTGCCGGTTTTGCCGTCTAACATTTGTAGGCGGCTTTAGCTTAGCATAAAGACTGGACCTTTTGACAGAAACATGGTAGCTGTTTCCCATTTTCAGACTATAAGCTAAGCTAATTGTCTGCTGGCTGTAGCTTCTCAGATATGAAAGTGGGAGCAATCTTCTCATCAAACTTGGCAAGAAACCAATTAAACGTATTTCCCCAAATGCCGAGCAATTCTTTCAAGCGTAGCTCATAGAGGGAACTTCACATGTATCTTCCGTTACCGTAACGATTAATGCAGCGGTACTGCTTTCATGAACAGGTTTTACTTAATTCCTTCTTTGAAACTGTTTTATTAGAACACAAAGAAACAACAATCCAGGTGATCCGTGTCCGTAACATTTACCACAGAGTTAGACATCCGTGCCACTCACATAAAACAGAGATTGAGGCACACAGTAAGGAATGTGGATGCATGAATACGCATATACACGCAATATTGCATCATAGGGGTCACAGTCTTTCTGTGAAATTATTTGGAATAGCAGGCCCATTGGAGAATGTTTATGTGTGGGTGGGAGATAGAGAGAGAGAGACAGAGAGAGAGTTAGGATAAACTCTATCCTGTGCCACAGTGCGACAGCATGGATCAGATTTACCTCTGTTTGTTCAGTGGCCATCCAGAAATATGCAGGAATCTGAGAACAGCAGGTGACCCAAGGCTGACTGAGCTGAATGAATCTGCGAGCTGCTCCTGAGAGACAAATGGACAGAGAGACAGACAACCAGACACCCAAACATCCTCAATTAACGAAATGCGTTAAATTCCACAGTGTATGTCACCATTTCTTGTAATGTCATCACAAGTAATAGTCACGATTTTATCTACAGTTTGGTGAAACGTCTTAAGCTCTGCAGGACACGAGAGTGTGAGTACTGTAAGTGTGTGTGAGTCCGGTGCATCCTTCCCGGATGGTATGTCTCACTGCTGGTCATTATTACAGTCTGTCTTAGTAATTAAGAGGAAGACAAAACAATGTGAGCAGCATTTTAATGCAGGCAGGTGTGGCTGCTGGGGGCCAGACACTTCCTCTTTTAGAAGTCAGTATGAAAACCTTATTCTGTAACTGACAACATTAAGGTATCAGTAATGTGTCAATTTGACAAAAGTTGAGCTGATAAGAAGCATGTGCATCTACATGTGTTATAAGAGATATAATTATATGATTTATTTAGGTGGAAAGTTCTTCAAGAGCCTCTGTAGTATTTGTTATTAAAAGGTCAGTTAAAGGAATAGGAGAATTGTCATATCAAGTGTAATCTATTGAGAATGGCTGATAAATAGGGCTGGTCAAACTAAAAGCAAGTGTGGGAAAAAGGAAACACTTCACTCACAAATATCCTTTTTGGGTATTTTTTTATGGTATGATGAAATTAAGGGTTAACCACATTGAGTAGACATCTCAGAGCGGGGTGGTGGTTCCATTTAGAAACCAATCCAATTCGTGTGCTTTGTTTTTAACATGAATACGTGTTTTTATGATATGCTCATACATTATGAATTGATAAACTTCGAGTAGAACAGCTGTGGGAAGATACCATTAGTTTTTCTCAAGATTTTGGGGAAAATGAAACAGGTTTAACACAGTAAAATCAAGGTGTCCAACGTATTTTAAATCTTTGATAATCTACAGATCATCTAGGATTATTACGATGAATGACAAGGAAACCAGAAGGCTGATGGTCAAACAACAAGCACCCTGGAAAAGAGATAACATCAGCTGTTTGTGAACGCCAGACCAAAATAAAATCAGCGTCCAGGGTTCAGTGGATGGCCGGAAAGAGGTCACAGAGGACAATGACAATCTTTCTTCTGACTGAAGTCACATATTTTTGCCATGTTATGCTAAATTCTCTATCTCTGTCACTAGTGAGAACACTCCTTCCACTGAGGAAGACCTTGGGATGTGGTTGAAAGTGCTGGAAAAAGCGGTTTCACAGGAAACGCTTTTAATTCTGGATCGGAGTCAGACAGATGTCATCACAAGGCAATCTTGTAATTAAGTAAATGTGTCTTTGACTTGGCATGCACAGTGCGCCAAGAATAAAAACATACATAGGATGTTGAAAACACACTTTTCCAACGCGTCTGAGAGGTGGCACGGTTACCACAATCATATCAAGCAGAACATCTTATGTAACATTAACGAGAATGAATGTGGTTATTGGGACATGCAAATCATTTTACCACAACATTAAGGGGTTTTGTCCCTAATTATGGCCATTACAACTGATCACAAGAGCAGGGATAATATCAGCTGCTGGTCCAGTCGATCCACTGCAAATTGTGATTTATGTCTCACAAGGTAGACATAAATTAAACATGACAAATGTTCCACACGTTTACACAGCAGACTCCTAAACCTGACACCCGGACACCCCATGAGTTGCAATTTAAGTCAATTTCCTCCATGCTGCTTTAAGATTCTGTGCACACAAGTGACCTCATACAAATAACAGTCAAAGGGGCTAATGCTTGATTTTGATTAATCCAATTTAAAACCCGAAGAGATAGTGTAAGTCTCAAATTGAAGCCAATCTATTAAAAAAGGTGACTGACTAGATAACACTGGCTTGGCTTTGAATATAATGGTTGGAACATTTACATGCAAATCTTTTCTTGGAAATATAATCCTTTCTTGGCCCCATGGAAATACTGCCATGTGCAGGTGTTGACTTTGTCCACGTGGGCATGCATGCGTCCTTTCTTTGTCGTCAGAGTTGGACATTACCTAGGATTCACAGATGTCTACGCTGACGGTCAGCTGAGGACAGTGATAGTGTTTTCTCCTCATCTCTGTGGGTGGTTTTTGTCCGGATTTTAAAAGACATCTGTTGTGAAGCGCAGTAGCATTCCTCTTAGCACTGAAACCGTGATAATAACCCTCTGCCTGTCAACACGAGATCATCTATCGGTTGAGGGAAGTTGGTTGGTAGACTAGGTGGGTGGTGGCTGTGGTGCAGTGCTGACATTTATTATCATTCACACCTAAAGTCTAAAACACGAGGGATAAAAAAGACGGGGAGAGACAAGTTACATCACGGTTTTACTGTGTGAGATGCATTCATTAAGTCCATATTGCTCCTGTCATGTCAATACCTTGCGTATGAGTGTGCAGGGTAATGCATGGTAAAGAAAATCACAAACATGAAATGGAAGGGGGAGGCTGACGGGGGCGACAGGCTGATAACAGCACAGCGTAGCAAAGGAAAAGTGAGGGTGAAAAGGGTCAGAGGAAGAAGCTGTGTGACAACAAGATAGTTGTGATAGAATGCGAAATATTTCTCCTTGAGTCAGCCATAAACCTTTAAGAAAGGCAGAGGTGGAGGTTGCGTCAAACCTTTCAGCTGTAATGGGTTATAAAATGGGCTCAGCCTCCATCTCTGCCAAAAATCATTGTCCTCATCCTTGGGGGAGGTGATGGGGAAGGCGTGGTCACCTTTAGTCCTGCTGCGAGAAATGACCTTAGGCAGGTACAGACTCAAGCATGGAAATTACAGGGTTTAAGATACGTACGCCGTTTACAGAGGCCCCAAAGGCACCCTTAGCCTGTGTACAAGCAGCTCTCCGTATTCTGGTTTATTGCATCTGACTGGTGACTGTATCTCTGGCCAACTGTAAAATGCAAATTTTCATTTTCTTCCAAGTTATTGTATAAGTTAAAGCAAATGTTTACCCAACATACAAAAAACACGTTCTTACTGTCCTGTCTAACCATACAGATCATTTTGGTTTTATTTCCCCGATTTTTCAGATATCCGTTCACCTCAGTACAGGTGTTTATGGTGCTTATAGTGTTCACAAGGTTAGTAATGCATAGTTATATTTTTGCAATGTAGTCTGAAATAAGACCGGGATTACCTAGACGATACAGCTCTTCTGTCTCTCCTCTGCCGTGCTGCTGCTGGGGCATTTAAGGGTTAAGTGGCATCGACACATGGGGTTCAACATTACGACTTTGTAATTTCTGTTAAAATAGATGTCACAAAATTGGTAACGAAAAAAAGTATTGTTCAGAAACCGGTATCAAAGTCACAGTATTGGTATCGGTTCCGGTATTGAAAACTTGAACTTGAACGATACCCGGCCCTACTTGTATGACCACTGGCTTACGGTGGCTAATGTCAAGGCTGTTTTATAACTGAAATGATATGACGCTGACAGTTCTTGTGCTCCTATAACTGTGTGTTAAGACGGAATGTGAAGCAAAGATTTATGGGTGGCACGATTGCATACGAAGTAAATGTAAAGAGGCAATCATATACAAATTTGCCTGGGGTTGTACGAAGTGACACAAACACATGTCCCTGCAAGTTAAAAATGTTTCAACATCAGTGGCAAATTCTTACATATTCCGGCGTATATTATCAAGAATGTTTCATAAAAGTAGATGACAGGGAAAAGGAGATAACAGAATAACAGAAAGTAAGTTTTGAGTTCAGTCAGAGGCTGAGCTGAACACAGACATGTCAGCGCGGCTGTTTCTAGCAAAGTTAATAGCTGTAGCAGTTAATGTGATAAAGTAATTTTCACTTTATCAGCAAAAGTCTAGGTGTTGCCCGTCATGTACATGACCTGTGTTGCCAAACTTGTCTTTTTTTTTTTTACATGCTACCCAAAAAAAATGTCTCAAACAATGACTCATTGACAGTCAGGGAACTTGTTCTTCCTATAAAAAGTAAATTTTTACACGGTCATGTTCATGTCGTCATCTTGTCATGTAAAATAACTAATCACAAATATGCCCACACTCAAAAGGCATCAACTCACACATAACCAAAGTCCTCTAAAAGCTCAAAGGCCACTCCACAACGAGAAAAGTTCATGCTGTTGTTACATGAATTACTCACACAGTACGTATATAAGTAATATGGGTAGTAAAAAGAAGGTTCAGACGGAGAGGCATTACAGAAGACAAGTAGGTGGCAGGGAGGAGGAAAGCTGAATAGAAGGTGATGAATGAGATGACTGAAGGCAAAGAGAAAGAGCGAAACACTGTGAGAGAGAAGTGGATTTTAAATTACATGGTGGTTCATGTCAGCAGACATAATTAGCAGCTTGGTCAGGTGTGATGAGTGGGACAGGAAATATGAAAAGAAGGACAAAACAGCACAAAAACCAAAGCAAGTGTATGAGGAACAGAATCCACTTGACACAATGGAAATGCAATTTGAAATTCCCTGAAGTGGAGAAAGTGAATGAGAACAGTATGTTCTACAAATTCATGACTTTGAATGGAAGTGAGCTCCCAGACATGCAAACATGGCTGCATGGTTTGCAGTTTGTCGCGTGTCAAGCGCGTGAATGACAAGTGTGAAAATTCAGAAAATTCTTAAGCTGGCTGGCGGCCTGCCAAGTTAAATGTTGCCTTTGGTAGCAGCAGCAGGGGGGGGGGGACTGCTGGGTTCCAGATAAACTTACAGCATGATACAAGTATTTACACATTCTGGATCTGAACCATTCACCAAACAATTAACTGAAAAAAGACTCAGCAGATGAATCGATAACAAAGGCCGTCATTAGTTGAAGCCCTAATTGCAACCGAAAGTTATGTGATTTAAAAGAGACTTGACTATACTTCTTTCTGTGGTGGATTACACGTTCCAAAATGGCAGTTATCAAGCATTACTTTGACAAAAAGATATCAAGAATAATTTTGTTTTAGCTCTCTGGAGCTCAACATTGGCAAGTATCTGCATGTTAGTCATTTTAAACTGACCGTCTATTTGAGCTGGAGAACACACAAGAAATAGTGGATTGCATTGCATTTTTGCACTATGATGGAAGTACTGTCTTCATGTCTATATGTAGTTTATTTTGTGACAATATGGTGTGCTGCATTTAATCCTGTATGTAAACAAGAACTTCTTTGACATATTAAAAGCTTTAACTGAATTGAGGATTTTGACTGAATTTCCAAACCTTGCTTCAAACTACACAAGCACCAAAATGACCTCATCTCCTCTGTGCTGTGGCCTTGACTTCCAAACACACAGGTATGGCTTCTTTTCACCCAGACATGGAGTGGTTGACTGTCAGAAAATGAAGATGTATATGTCTAATCCGGACATAGCTGTGCACCCCCCCAAATAAAGCATCATGCCCCTAGGCAAAAGAGTGACACACGCACACACACACACACACACAAACACACATTCTCCAAGGAGGAGTCATGGGGAGGAGGGGAGGGAGCACAACAAGAGGAAAAGGGAGTGTATTTCTCAAACCACACACCTTCCCTCCTCCCATGTAAGAAGTAAGAGGAAGACTCACACACTTAAGTGTTCATTTGTGCGACCAGTCACACACAGGTTCACAGGATACTGAGGTTGGGCGAGAGACTAGGAGAGAAAGAGAGAGAGAGAGGACAAGAGACAGAGGACAGCCACTAGTTGCTCATAGACACTCAAGCTTTCAAGAAGAGCACTGATAGCCTACCATATGTGTGGCTCCTCCCAAGGCTTCACAGTAAGTGTGCATCCTTTTCAAATAATTTTAATGATACTAATGTATCATAGATCTTGTGCTAAGAATTCATATTTTTACCAGTATGAACTGGAGTTATTTTTTATATTATGTTGTTTTTTAATTTGTTATTTATTTTTTATTTAGTATCTTATCCATTCAAATTTTTTTTGCATTACAACACTGTCGCGCGGAACATAATGCAACAGTAAGGTAAGGAGTGCTTTCTAGAGTTAACCTGTTAAATGTTGTCCTGCGAGCCACACAGCTGTGTGCCTTTGACTCATGTCTTGATTTTCAGAATATATTTTCTGCCGTGTCACAGGGGTTCGATGGTTTCGGAGTGAGCTGTCACACTTGTGACAGTCATTCCGAGTCAGCTGTGGTGACCACACTTCAGAGAAAAATAGGGGGAAACGTCGTCCATAAATCTCATATCTCTGCACTTTTATCTGCACTCCTTTTGTGTCTCTCCCCGAGAGTAAGCTGAGATATTGTGTTATTGCACCAAACGTGCCACTATTGAATACATACTGTATATTTCAGATTACTGTGTGAGCTTCGAAGGATTTTTAAATAATTAACACAACTATTCTTTTTAATGTAAAAACGGGAAATACACTCTTTCCATTTAGGCGGGTTAAGTAAAGATTTGTTTATAAATGATTGTATAGGATGATATGCCATAGAAGCTTCCCTCCAGTCTTCATTTCAGTTTTGAGTTGAGGTTTCCTAAATATTACCAACCACAGACCTTATCCATCGCTATCTCAGAGGCAAAGTGATGAGCCTGAAAAAGTAAGTTCTGAGAGGGCACATCTGAGCATTGTCTTTTAATCACAAGTCTTGTCTTCTTCTCTTTCACTATTTGACTGTTTCATCCCACCAGCCGGCCTTTTTCAGAGCTTAGGTGCCTGACAACAATCTTCCTGAGAAGAGAGTGATAGACAATGAGGAACAGACAAAAAGAAAGAGACTTTAGACCTGGCTCGGAGCCAAGTCAGTCAGTTCAGAGGAAGTCTGTGCGATTCACTGGGAGTGCTGATTTCCTTGTGAAAGTGGTGCCGCTCCGGGGGCTGACGTGCACAGGAACCTCCCTTATAGCCCAGGGGTTATGATTTGGAGAGTCACAGGATGTATGGGACAGTGGGGGCAATGGGGCAGCAAGCACCACAGTTCCACTTTGAAGTTTGTTTGTCCGGTAGTTGCTGCTGATGGGAAAGTTAGATTCTCCACAACTTCTCCTCCTCCTTAACATCCCTGACTTGCCCCCTGCCTTCTCTGTGTCACATCTTGCACTCTGGAATCTAATTTTAGCTCCATTCAAAACTGGACTTCCCTTGGTACTTTAACTGTTGTTTGTATTGTCTGTGTTTTTTTTTCTGTGTGTTATGTTGTGACATAAAAAGGAAAAGGCAAAAGGAAAAAAACGTGTCCTTGGTCAATACTCCCATCTCCTTAATGATCAGTTTATTTGTTTTAGATACAGAATGACAGACATTACATTATGTCTCTATGTTTTCTGTAGGCCTCCTCCTCTCCGTGCACCCCAGCCATGTTAACCCCAGAAAGCTCACCGCAAAGCACAGGGGTCATCGCAGCAGCGATGCCAGAGACAAAGGATGAAGACATGACATCACTGAGCGAGGCACACTTTGAGGAAAAGTGCACTTATATCGTCAAGGACCAACATCTGGATGAAGAGTCCGAAAATAACAGCAAGACACGAGCTGAGAGATCCTTACCGAGAAACCTGGCGCTGAGACGCTGCCACAAGTCGGCAGAGGTATGTAGTAAAGCAGATCTCCCTTGTTTGTGTGTGTATTTCAAATTGTCTAAGAAAGTTGAGTTTTAAGGAGTTCTTACAAAAACCAAAGCAGGAAAACGATGTAGAAATACAATCCCAAAACATCTAAATGGTACGAAAGCATGTATTGCAGTTGTTTATGTTTGCTGTAACTGCCGACAGATTGCGTCACTCCAACATCCTTCCATCCACTCATCCATCCTGAGGAGGGAAGTACTTGACATGTTGTTGTCTAATTTCAGCCTTTCCTCTCTGCTATGTATGTGTTAAGGCAGAGGCAGAGAAAGGCAAGCCTCTCAGCACACAGCCTGAGGTCTCTATGATTAGTAGCTACTACTGCCTCAGATTCCCGACCCTTTGTCCCAGCACACAATTACACCGTAAAACAGAGCACCAGCACCGGCACCCACTTTATGGATTACACCGTAAAAATCATCTGGCTTGAATGAGTCAGTTAAAGTGAGTTGAAGTGGTGGGTAGCTTATGTTTAACTGGATGGACTAGGACATTGTAGATAGTGAGATAAATGTTCGGTGGAAGATTAGCCCAGTGCAATCAATGAAAAGGAAACATTAGCTTTCCTCACGCAAGATTAGGGTTGAGACTCAGTAGATGAAAGATGGTTGTCAGGCGAGATCAGAGGAAGTAGCCTCGGCGTCTGCAGTCAAATACCTGTACTACCACTTTGACCTTCTAATAAGGTCTGTCTGGAGTCTTGTTGACACCAAAAGAGCAGGATACATTACAGTAATCTGTGACACAAGGGCACCTCGAATGGAGCAGTGTGACGAAGCGAGGGCTGGATAGACTAGAGATAAACTCTATGGCTAAGCATGTAGTGGTTGATCCAGCTAACTACACCAAGCCAGTATTGCTCCAAGAGAAAAGAGAGACGACATTACAATTGCTTGGGGCTACCTGAACAAGGAGCTCAAAGTACAGTTGACTGGTCCGGGGTGGGCCCATGACACCTTATCCTCTCTCTCACACCCAGGGGGCTTGAGACAGAGGGGCCAGTTTCACACCTGCGGGTAGCAGAAAAAGAGTGGTGGTGACATTTTAATATGGTGGAGAAACTAAAGATAACGTGGGCGATTGGCTTAAGAAATAATCAGCATGTGAAGGAACAGGCACATTCTGTCACAGCTGAGCAAAGTTTTCTCTGGGAAAGATTTGTTATGACAGCTAATATACATAAAAAAGTATATAACTAAAACAACGCGTTGCTTGGTTGCTTAATTCCTTTTTCTAGAGATAGCAATTTTCCAGTAAATTGACCCGATCTTGTTTGTCAATCACCAAGAAACCAGCACAGGGTGCAGAGTCAGATAAGAAGGACTGTTTTTCCAACAATGGGAATGTTTTTCAGCTCTGAGTGCATCCGGTTGCTTGCTCAGGCCTTTAATTTGTGTGCAAGTGTGTTGTTTGATGATTTCATGTCCTCCTTGTTAAACAGGTGCTTGGGGTGACCAGTAAGGAACTGATTCCTAAGGGAACACGTTTTGGCCCTCTGGTGGGGGAAAGCTACACCAATGAAACACTGTTGAAAGACGCTAACAGAAAATACTTCTGGAGGGTAAGTGAGCTGCATGTCAGTTTATGGATTTGAGCGCTTGCATGTGAAATTAATCTTTGTGTGCCTCAAAACTCTGCACATCCTGTATCTGGAAACGCTGCTGTGGCTGTGGCATGGCACGAGTAAGCAGTTGTGGTCAAAGGGTTGACATCCTGTGAAAGTAACGACTCAGTCTGCCAATGTTTGGGTACCTTTAAATGCTGCGGGATCAGATGGGTTCAAATGTGCATGCACTGTAAATGTGTGTTTGCCAGTTCTCTGCATGGCTGCCTGAGGTCACACACAGCTGTTTGGTTTCAGTGACGCAGCAGTTGTCCTCTCTCTCCGCTTCTCTCGGCAGCGGTATCGCTGCCAGTAAATACACCATACACATGTCCGCGCTTCTCCAGACTCAAACTCTCACACTGACTAAGCAAGGAAGTGGCTTTGAGCCTGAGAACTGTTATGTTACAAATCAGCAGCATCTTCCATTACACACAAGCGCCTATGTAATTCTACAGTTTAGAGTCAGCAACCTTGAAATCATCCAACCCCAACCAAAACTTGCCACAGCCATAACACAGACAATGTGTTAACATTACAGCCATGACTCATGTGACAGCACAGCCTCAAAGAGCAGAAAGAGGAGGCTATTTCACCAGTAAGGCGATAGGTGAGAATCGCAGTGGGCGAGATAGTACACCCAATACTACAATCCAGTCATATGGTGAAATTCTTATTTACTGTTGCTTTTATCACTCTATGACTTGTGTGCCGCAAACACAGGCAGCACTTATCTCAGCTAAAAGAACACACAGAATTTACCATAAAGCCGTTAGGAAACCTGTGACATCATAGTTTCTGATTCAGGGCATGTCATCATCAACTGACTTCTTGTCATATCTCACAATGCAGGTCTTCTCGGAGGGGCACTTACACCACATCCTGGATGGTTTGATCGAGGACCGGAGCAACTGGATGCGTTATGTCAACCCGGCCTGTACTGTGGAGGAGCAGAACCTGGTTGCCTGCCAAAGTGGCTTGGACATCTACTTCTACACCATCAAAGCACTTCAGCCGGGCCAGGAGCTCCTGGTGTGGTACTGTCCTGAATTCGCCCAGCGCTGTAACTACCCTCCACTTGGCCAACTCGCTATGGACAGCAATGGTAAGTGCGTGAATGGTAATAATATATGTATCTTGTGTCTTAACCTTGATGTTGGAAGGACAGAGTGTTTTTTGGACACTTTAAGAACCATTCCTGTGGCCACGCTATGAGACACATCTGTTATTGTGGAGTAAAAAGCTCCCAATCAAAGTGCCCGGCAACTGAAACAGTCTTTGTGTGTGTGTTTAATAAGTTACTATGTCACACCCACAGCTCTTTTGTTAAAGCAGGACACAAAGGAGGAGAGTAGAACTTTGAAAGCAGAGAGGGTCTGTCTGCCGGGTATAGTACCTGTGTAAGATGAGACGAGTTTTAGGACTATAGGAAATGTTGCAGTTTCCCTTTTTTAAACTCCACACAGAAACACAGCTGGCAGCTCTTTGACACTCAAAGCATTCGGCTTTTCATTCACAAACACAAAGAGGGCACATGCTAACAGAGAGACCGCATGCACACGCCAAAATAGTCATTTACACGCACGCTCACACACACATACACACACACACACACACACACAAAGTGGCTGCCTGAGGTGCTAACAGCATTCTGGCACGACTCCTCTAATTTATTTTGCTCCTACGGAGGAAGAGAGGTAGGAACCGCTCCAGTGACTACTTGAACTTCCTGACAAGACGACCTGCTGACAGATTGATATCTCTTACTGAGTGTTGGCTGTTTGTTTGCTGAGAGCTTGCCTCCTAAGAGGGGGGGGGGGGGGGGGGGGGGGGGGGGGGGGGGGGGGGGGGGGGGGGGGGGGGGGGGGGGGGGCTAACACGGGGGAGCACACAGTAGATAAGGGTTGCTCTGTGTTTGTTGATGTTAATTGTGTGCAAGAGTAGGTGAAATGTGCATGCATACTTCTGTATTTCTTCTTCCTTTGTTGTCAGCTTGCGCCCTTTGTCTATGCAGGAGCAGAATTTCTCCTTGTGACTTCCTGGATAAAAAGTGGGAGGATTTGCTAAGATGAATTACAGCTTTGGATTTCATAAAGTTGACCTGTGTGTAGACTTTAGTGGGAAATAAATTATATTCATCAGTTGTCAGTTGCTGACAGGTATATATTTTCCACTCCATCAAGCATCTTTAAAAATGATTCATGTCGGGTTAAGTCTGTGGTTCAACAGTCACTTTATTGACAAGTCCTTATCCAGTGCTGTCCTGCTCGTGGTGGAAAACACTGCCCAGCATTCTAATGCAAATAACATACTGGACCCACTAACTCCATGCTATCTGTATCCTGATCAGACATCTATTGTTTCACATGTGGTGTCCACTTTCATAGAGTGCCACGGCAAGTCTGGAAGGCACACCTTATATAAAACACATACACACACACACACACACACACACACACACACACACACACACACACACACACACACACACACACACACACACACACACACACACACACTAAAGCTTGGGACTTGAGTAATTTCAACAAGGAACTCATGCGCATGATTGTGTTAATTTCATGGGTTTATGTGTGACTCAACTTAATAATGATGATACTGTTACTGAAATTCTAAAAACAATTTCAACTGTTTCTGATGTTATGCCCCAATTTATATGTCCCACAGATCAGAGTCGAGCTCAGAAAAAGACAACAGAAAAACGAGGACACAGCGTCTCTGAAATCCTCAGAGACAAACCGTCCAAATCCCTGACTACTTCCCCCAGACGTGTGGATAGTCCCTTGTCTCATGCCAACCTCCCAGCAGTTTTCCCCCTGTGCCCCCGTGTTGTCTACCCAATCCAGCCTAACTCAGAATCCATCCATGGCCACAGACATGCAACTCTACCGAATCTGCCACCAGGAAGTAATCCAGCTGCCAAAAGACCAGCTCTAAGTGGTCCTGTCCCTTCCGGCTTGCACTTCACCTTTCCGCACAGTCAAGGCCCTGTTCTAGCCAAACCTTACCAAGAGCCTTCTGTGCCTGATCGACTTCATCCTGCACTGAGGCATTCTCCCTATCTACTGCCTCACTACTCGCTCGGCCTTAACAGCATTCTACCTCATTCATACCCATTGTACAGAGATCAACTGAAACCTCACTTAACACTCTCATCTAATTTACTGCCTTTTGACGGCTATGCACACTTCTTCCAACCACTGGCAAATGGACACAAAGACTTGACACTTGCACTATCCGACACCAAACAAGACCTCATTCTTTCACCAACCAGTGAGCATAGAGACAACAAGGACCTCACATACGAAAGGACAAACTACCTCAGAATCCCCTCAGATAACCTCAGAGATTTCACACACTCTCCTCCCAGCAATGTCCAAGCAGACCTCCCTATACCCACCACATCCAGTGCTTCACCCATGGTCACCTCACTCCGCAGAGCACTGCCCTCTCTTGCGCCTGGGGGACGCTCACCACCAGTGGGCATGGCCGCCTTTTCAGACTGCCTCCCTTCCAGACCCACGTCTGCCACTCAGAGCAATTCTGAGAATGCAATGGACCTCAGGAAGATAACACAAGATGGGCAGATTATTGGCTACAAGACCCTGCCGTACCCCCTCACCAGGCAGAATGGAAAGATTCGTTATGAGTGCAATGTCTGTGGAAAGGTCTTTGGGCAGCTGTCCAACCTCAAGGTTAGTTCCTCTTCATCATATTTTTTATGAAAGAAGGGTTGGGAAACAATGCCTAAACACAGTGGCTGTCAACTGACTTGCACAACATTGAACGTGGCTAAAGAATGTTAGAATTTACCAGCCACCATGGTTTCTTGAGTTTGATGGAATGAATAAATGTATGGTAAATACTCACTTCTGACATGTTGTCCTCAGGTCCATCTGCGAGTGCACAGCGGAGAGCGTCCCTTCAAGTGTCAGACCTGCAATAAGAACTTCACTCAGCTGGCCCATCTGCAGAAACACCACCTGGTTCACACAGGAGAGAAGCCTCATGAATGCAAGGTATGACTATATCTTAAATTAAAGAAATAGTGACATGGTAAATAGGTGGTTGTAGCCAGCAGTCAAGGGTCCATGGGTTAAAGAATCTAAAGCTCACCAATTTACATGTTTTACCTTGTTTGTTTAATACAAGAATTCAAGTGTAATTCGCTGTTTAATAATGGGTTATTTGTTTATTTCTTGGCCCGGAGAAGTAACTTCATGGAGTCTCCTGGCCAAGTTCAAATAGTTCAGCACATTAAACCCCCATAAAACCACAACTCGATGTTTTTACATTTACAACAGAGCAGGTATAACTATTATTTTAAAGTCCATAAATTGTCCTCAAATATTTTATCCCCTTACGCTATCTCAACTAGAGGTATACTGTGACAGATCTAAAAGATTCTGAAACATTTTCTCTGTGGCTGTTTCGACACAGGTGTGCCATAAGCGATTCAGTAGCACTAGTAACTTGAAGACCCACCAGCGTCTACACTCAGGTGAGAGGCCCTATCAGTGCAAGCTCTGCCCAGCCCGCTTTACTCAATTTGTCCATCTCAAGCTCCACAAACGCCTCCACACTGGAGAACGGCCTCACAGGTGTCCTTGCTGCCCCTGTGCCTATCTCCACTACTGCAGCCTCCAGGTGCACCTCCAAAGCTTCTGCCCCCTCTCCCCTGCGGCATCTCGCAGACACTCACCGGAGGAGCTACACCGAGTCAATGCGGAGATTGAGAGGTTTGATACGAGCGAGGCGGCGGAGCAGTTAGAGGCCATGGCTGCAGAGGTCGAGATGGACAAGGGGAATGTTATTGATTTAATAAAGAAGATGGAGAGTCATTCCTCTGGTCCCCACGATGACGAAGAAGGGGAGACTGAGCTGAACATCTACACATCAGCAAAGGAGTGTTCTGCTTTTGAGCTGCATCATGCCAGCCCTCTACCTCTGCATTCAACCAGCATTAAGCTGGAGTCAGGCTGCATATCAGAACCCTAAGACAGCCTTGCTAATCCAGCCGTATAATCCGTACAGGTCAACTCAGCAGCTGTCTGTTACTGCCCTATTTGAAGCAAAGCCTTATCTCCATCATGCCTAGTCTATTCTCTACAGAGGCTGTAGCATGTGAAGAATAAAGACCAGCATGGCCTGGGAACCAACGGTTTGACTTATTTACATCATTGTTAATTTATTCTGTTGTTCACATTCAACTGAAGTGTAGATTTGGGACATTTTCTGCAATTTTGTTTTAGTATCTCTGGAACATCTTCATGGAACAACAACTTACTGTGTGATTTTGCATAAACAAAGCTTGTGGTTAATTGCGTGAGTGTTTCTGTTTATTTGCGAGTGCGTATTTAAGCCGCCTATTTAAAGTGTTGATTACTGTACAGGCATGACTATGCAGTATCGGAGTGTTGAAGTGTTAACACAGATGAAACCTCACTTGTTTGCATGTAATGTAAATACTTGCCTTTGTGTGTGTGTAGAGTGCTAATGTAGAGATGTAGACAAACATCTTGTTATGAGTCCTTGGACACCCACCACCAGTAAGTGTCAGTCCTTCCCCCTGGAAAAAACACAACTAAAATAGTTTTTCTATCAATAAGATCATGCTGCTAATTTTGTACTTGTACTTCCATATTTTAGTTTCAGTATTAATCAGATGACAGACAACAAACCAAAAACCGATGACTCTACAGTTTGTTCCAAGACATAAACATAGATGTTAGATTATTTCTGAGTATACTTTTACAGATAACTGTTTAATAACATTTACCAACTATATTGTTTTGAAAAATGTAGGAATGCTTCACAGATACAACATGAAAATATAACACATTGGGGCATTGCTCCTTGACTTTCAGTGCAGTGATGTTCTGTGATCCTCACATTACAACTTAAAAATGGTGTCAGGTGGCCATCCAATAATTAGACAAATTACAACAGACAGAGCATGCATTATCAATGCTAATGACACTCCTGATCACAGCGTGCCTGCCAGCTGCTCTGGAGCTCTTCTGCCTCCATGCAAGAAAAGCAATGGAAGACCGGAGAATATTATCTATTGCATAGTGATGTATAATTCTCGGGGGAAAAAATCCTATCAATAAGTCTATCATAATGAAATAAGAAACATATGCATCCATTAGGGTATTTATAATTTAAATATATGGAGGGGGGGTTGGGGAAGAGGTAATGTTTCCAAGGTGGAGGGAAGGTGAGCTCTGTAGTAACAGTTGCAGTGGACGGTCGGTAAACTGATGCCCCTTTAAAACCGCGCAGTGACGTCACATATTTTTGACAAGGAGGGGGGGCAGGCGGCGGGAGAAGAAGGGAGCGGATGGATCCAGGGTGAAGGATGCCCAGGATAATGTCACCGGTGTATCCACTCTCCTACCTATCCGTACCATGATCAACGCCGCCGGAGCGGTCGCCCGCAGGATGCCGTCGGTGATCCGGCGGAGCGGATGCTGGATAGCGTGGTGCCAGGTGGTCCTGCTCGGCGTGTCGGCGCTGGTTATCGTGGCGGAACGGACCGCTCGTAAGTGGGCATTGAATTCTCCGCGCTAGCGGGCAGACACTGAACATGAAAACAGCGCAGGGGAATGTTGTGTGGAGAATTTTCCATGGCTTTAATGAATGAAAAGGCTGTTGCTCAGCCATTGTGCTTCGTGCTGGAGCTTTCCACCAGCAGCAGCAGCAGCCGTAGGCTATAGTTCGGGTTACAATTCAAGTGGTGACGCTACAGCACAGCCTTTACTAATGAATTGACAAACCTAACGTTAGCTAGTTGTATTTAATGCAGGGCGATGTGACATTGGATAGGTCGCATCCGAAAAGGATAACCGACGCAATAAAAGGTTGTCCTTAATATTGGAGAATAATGCTCACCTTATAGATTTCTCTAGCCTACCCACTCTCCAAAATACATTACAGAATATCCTATTATTATAATTATTACTAATGCTGTTGGTATTGTTCATTGGTTGGTATTGCACATCTGGAATCTGTATTGATAATAGTATGCAGTACTCTCAGGTGTGACAAATCCCTGACTTAGCAGATCAATGGGGCAAGGGCAGGTCACAGAGAGATGAGGTGACTGGATGTGTACAAAGTGTGACTTTGCCTTCAGCAGGTTCCCACAAGAAGAAAGACTGTGCTGCTGCTTGAACTGGGGTCAGCATGTCACAGGAAAAAAATTAGACAGTAGTGAAAATGACCTGTGTTATTTTCTTCACGGTGCAAGAGGTCTTAATTATAGACACATCCGTACAGGCTGTTAATGCCAGGGGTCAGACTCTGGCCCTTTCTTGGTGGAGCTTGTGTCATCTCATCAAAACAGCTTCCTCTCATATCCAACTTTGGGATAAATCACTTGAGCAAGGTGTCTCTACTCCTTCATTTATCAAGGACTCTGCTGGCTTCTGCAGCTCTCAATCCGGCTGAGTTTAATGTGTTTCCTTTAAAAACTGCATGGCTCTATGATGAATCAGATTGTAGGCTACTGCATCTTATGAATTCTTAACCTAAAATAAACACATTTGTTAGAAAAACAAAATACTTATACCACCTTGTATCTGTGTGTCCGCATTGTTTGTGTGTAAGTGATCTACTGTATAGGGTTTTACCTTTGGAATGAGGAGACGCAGTGGGCGGGCCTCACTCTTGGCCTCTTTCTACCGGGGACGGCAGTTCAGCTGCTGAGTATGAAATGGTACTATGATGATGGCGATGACAGGCGATGCTACCTCTCCGTCATACACATACTGCACTTGGGCCTCTTCAAAAGGTAAGATCTCTGCAACTGCAGATGTCATATTACAAAATATAGCATCATTTGCAAACAAAGAAAATGTTGTAAGGATTTAATCCATTACGTCCCGTAGGAAACAAACCAAGCACACAGAAAGAAAGATTCTGTAACTGAAACCTTCACCAGGAGGTTACTGTGTCAATTCTCTGGTATCTGTCTCCCTCTTCTGGCAGGTTCTGGGACTGCATGCGGTCTGTGTTGTACATGCAGGGCTCAGTGGCTGAGCTTGGAGCGGCTGTCATGCAGCAGGCAGATGTTGCTGCTCTGTGGTTGCTGGAGGCCCTCGTCCTCACGCTGCCCCAGAGCCTGCTGCAGGCATATGTCGTGGTGTCCACTGATGTGGGCATCTTGTCCCCAGGTAAACTAATGCTAGCATGAATTATTGGCTCTGCAGCTGGTTTGGGGAATGTCAGTTGTTGTTGGAGACGGTATAAGAGATAAGAGTTGTTTTTCATACCTTGTGTGTTTACCCTCAGTGGCCTATTGCTGTGGTCTGTGTGTGCTGTCTATTTCCTGGGCCCTGGTGCTGTACAGCAGAGCCTGCTGTCTGATACGACCGGGCCACCTGGCCATGCCCCCGGCAGCCCTGCTGTGCCAGCTGGTGTGGAGGGCAGGCATGCTGGGTGCAAGGGTGACTTGCCTCATGTTCTTTGCCAGGGTCTTTAACTGGTGGGTCTGTGGAGTAGCAGGTGAGCAGCAATCTCCATGGGTGATTTTGTGTAGCTGACACTTAACGTCTGGCACCTTCTTAAGGAAGAGAAAGGGTGAAATTAAATGATATATTTTTGTTTTATAGTAATGCAAGTAGAGGTTAAGGACTAATTTAAGTAGAGATTTATACTTAAATATATATTTATATGAGTGATGTAATTATCCTCAGAGTGATGCAGCATGTCCTCTTAATCCAGTTTTCACTTGCCTCTTTGCATCAGCTTGATACACTGCATATGGATTCCCTATTGCGCTTGTATGCCCTTGTCTACTTTTACGTTGACCTCTAGGTTTCCACTGGCTCACGGCCTCCTTCTGGCTGGTATCACAGCAACCAGACATCTGCACCGGCCCCTGGTGTTGGCGTGCCTTTAATGGCATTATGGGGCTAGTCCACATCTTCTTCTTTCTCAACATCAAAGACGGACCCTCGCGCTTCCGCATGGCCAGTTTTTATACAGTAAGACATGACTTTTCACCGTGTTTGATGCTGCTGCCCGTTTGTAATGGTTTAAGCTGCCTGTTTTCAGCACCCCTTGTTAACACACACACACACACACACACACACACACACACACACACACACACACACACACACACACACACACACACACACACACACACACACACACACACAGACAAAAATAGCCATTGTCATCCTCACCTCTGCTTGCCTAGCTTACAATGATGTAAAGCTTTCAACAGATGACTGATGGTGTGACCTTCTCTCCTCCTTCAGTTCATGCTTGTAGAGAACGCCACTCTGCTGCTGGCCGCCTCCGACTTCCTCAGCGAGGCATCATGGGACAGCATGACCCTTCCCACCACTGTGCTGTGTAGCTTTTTCCTCAGTGAGTCACTCTATCTCTCTATCTGCACGCCCTTTGTTGTGAAACAGATTTGTCTCCGATGTTTTAATGGTTAATGGTTATATCAGACTGGTCAAACGTCCAATAGTTTCGGTGGTATCTTAAACCCCAATGATTCAAATCGATTATAACTAATTCTAAGTAGGAACCCACTGCAATGGCATTACAAATAGTAATTGCCCCAGTACGTTAAATAACAGAGTTATTAAAAACATAATTCAATGATATGGTGCAAATCCTAACAAAGACAATTATGTGCCAAATATTCATATGCAGGATATTATAATTTTTTTGTCATTGTAAGGTAGAGTTGAACATGATAGTAAATAATCCATGATCTTTAGTGCATTTAAAACTGCACTTAGCAATCAAGTTAGCGTTGATGCCAGCCAAACGTAGCCCCGGCCACACCATTTGAGGTCGGGAACTTTGTTCTGGACTTGATCCGTTGTCGAGCAAATATGCTCAAACAAGAGCTGTTAGGACCAATCAAATTGTGAGGGTGGGCTTTATATGATGATGGACAGATGATTAACAGTAACGTAACGATGAACGTGAGTAACCCGCGGGACTGTGCCCGTCCATGTCACCCTGCACTGCGCATGCTCCAAAAACGGTTCTCCCGAGGTCCCGTAGCTGTAATAATGGATCTAGCCAATTGTTGTAATTCATCATGTGTTCTATAAATACATCCATGTTATTGTCTTATGATAAATCAGAGGAATGTATGTATGCTGTAAAGCCTTTAACGTGGAAGTAACGTTATTAGCGTTTTCCAAACTCCCGGGGTTACCGGCTAGTAGCTAACATTAGCGGTAGCTAGCAGTTGAGTTCTGTTGACAACTATGCGTTGCTCAACCTATGTCACATAGTCCGTTGCGCCGATTGGTTGTAGGTCTATCCAATTGAGTGCAGAGGCATTTGTGGTTGAAACACGCCCCATAATCACAGCCCAGTGGAACAGTATCCAACTCATATTCTGACTGGAATCTGAGTATGACGATGTCAGGCTACAATCAAGTAACAGTGAGCAGTAAAATACTGACTACAAGTAGACTAAAACATGCTGAGTGTACTAAGGTCAACTGTTTCCTGTACTCTTCTTCTTAGGCGCTACCTGTCTTGTCGTATACTACCGGTTCCTCCATCCCAAGTCAACAGAGATCAGCCAGGGTACAAACCACAACCACATGGGCAGCACATGTATAGATCCAGGGGAGTCATCCTACTCTCTCGGGGATAAAAGCCTGCCAGCTGCCTCCATTCAAAACCACGGCAGCTTCTCCCTCTCAGGTGTGGCTGGTTCTCTGCTGGAGCACCCAGGAACTTGTGGGGGCCGGGGTAACAGCTCCTGCCCTTGCTACCACCACCACTGGCTCCTAATCCGTCTGGCTCTGAAAACAGGAGACCTGGGGAAAATCAACAGAGCGTATGGGGCCGACGGAGCAGCAGCCATACTAGACATGGAGGAGTATAACCAAGAGTTTAAGAGTAACGAGGGCATGACTATCACAGCAGGAGGCAGCAGTGGGGGGGTCTCCACTTCTGAGTCTCAGGGGAAAGGCCTGGCACCTCTCTCGGACTGCAAAGATGAGTTTCAGAGCGTGAGCGAGCCCATTTCAACCGGACAATCGGAAGAAGAGGATGAAAGTCTGGAGATGGAGAGCCCGATGGAGTCACCTGCATCGGATTTCAAACGGAGCTCACCAGAGGGCAAGTCTGTGTTTGGAGACAGCCCGGAGCCGTACTTTTGCCCTACAGAGTCAAGTTCAACCTTATATTTCAGCGCTGATCCTCAGTCTCCCAGCAGTGCCAGTAACCCCCGTTTAGACCGGGACATTGGGAGTCTGGAACAGGGGGTGCGCCTCATCTCAATCCCCAGTGATCCAGCCCTTCACAGAGATGTTCGTGGGCTAAAGGGCCGGGTTGGGCCACGCTGCACTTCCACTCCTAAATTGGACTCTGGAGCGCTGGACTCCCCATCTGGTGTCCCTCATTTCACAGGTCCCAGGAGACAGCTTATAATGTCCCGAAGAGATGAAGATGATAACTTCTAAGCTCCTCAAGACAGAATCAGGGAAAAAGTAACAGCAACTTATCCAGCATTAAAGGAAAATACCAGCTTTTTGGAAGGCTGCTTTTCCATCTGCTCAGTAGTGTAGGATGAGAAGGCTGCCAGAGATTTCACCTCTGTATGTCTACATGTTTAGTACACTGTGGGGCATAGTATCTAGTTAACATTTTTGGGGATAATGCTGAGCTAACCTGTATTCTTCTCACATCATAACTATTTTCTAAAAGCAATGCAAATCCACAGAGGTGAAACCTTTTAGCAGTGTTTTCATTAGACATGAAGACATTTAAAGAGCTTATTGGCCACAAAGATGGCATGTGGAGCTCAGACACACCTATCTGACTAAACGGTTTTTTTCTATTGATTTGGTAGCAATTAACTTCAAGAGTTATGCTGGGCAAGAAAAAGTCACTGTTTCTACCAGATTGTTATAACATATCGAGGAAGTAGCCATGACGTTTATTAATAAACGTCATTAGAAATATGCAGCTTTTTTATGATTTCAGGCAACTGATGGTATCGATATCACATATCCAAACTGCTGTTATTCGTGTTAAACATTGCCAGCAGTAGAACAGAGAAACTATTCCTAGACCTAAAGGGGACTTGATTCTTCACCATCTCAGCAAAAGCCAGAACTTTGTTGGCTTCTTAAAAGCACAAGTATCTTCTATATCATATGTATATTGCTGTGATATTCCCATAAAAACATCCCCTGTCCCATCAGAGAATAATATACTGTATTTTTTGTAAAATCATGCCATGGCTTTGAGCAGGGCTAGTGTGCCAACCTGGCAAAAACTGTTAAATGTTTTATCCTTATTTACATGTTGACCATGTAATTTCTAACATGTGTTTTGAATTTACTTTTTTTTTGTTGGTGTGTTTGTGTGTGTGTGTGTGTGTGTATGGGGGGGAGTGTTAATGTCTCAGGCACAGACTTTAAAAGCTTTTAAATGTCTACTGTATAACAAAATGAAAGATGCTAATGAGGACTTTTTTATGTGCTCTTGATTGCTATTGCACAAATATGAATTTTTGCTCATTACTGTTCTGTAAACAATATGAAATCCACTAACAAAGAAGTGAAATGATGCTGGTTTTTCTCTTGCACCCAGGTGACTGCCTAAAAAGCCACTGGTGGCTTTAAATAAGCAATAAATAGCCGACATATTGGGGTGACTGAATTCAATTGTTTGTAATTATTTAAATGTTGATGTTTTTTATATTTGTGGTATCAAGTTGTTTTGAAGTTCATTTTTTTTCTGAATGTTTTTGAGCACTTAAGACATCCAATGCTCTGTGACCACTAGTGGGGGAATTAGTATTCAGATTTTTTACTTTTTTTAACTAAAAGTAGCAAGTAGAAATACTTTGTTAACAGGTTAAGGTCATGCATTCAATATCTTACTTAAGTAAAAGTAAAAAAGTGTAAGCATCAAAATATACTTTGATGCACCAGAAGTAAAAGTACATGTGCAGAAAGTTTTTTTTTATAATTATGTTATAAGATTATAATTAGTAATGCATTAATGTGTTTATTACTTTTAAAGCTGCCGCTGGTAAAGGTGGAGGTAATATCAATAACTGGACTTATTGTTAAGTAGCTTAACCTATAATATATAATGTAGTTGATTTCTAATGTATATTAATAATCTAAACCTGCAAACTAACTAAAGCTAAAGTGGTATTACTCAAGTTAATAAAGTAAATGTTAGAACAGACCGAACCTAATTGTGTAAATCGCCTCAAAGAAGGTATTTATGGCACTTGCCCTTTAAGACGTGACGCATGCGCAAATCAGTAAGAAAGTTAACTCCTGAACTTCGTAGTCAGAAAAATTGTGATTTATAAAATAGCAGGGAAAACACCATTGAGTTGACATGGCATTTCGCCGAAGAAACAAGAGTTACCCTTTCTTCAGCCAGGAATTCTTAATTCAAAACCATGCCGACATCGTCTTCAGTTTGGTGATTTTCATTTTGATTGGGTTGATGTTTGAGGTGAGATGAACTCAGATTATCTTTTTTTCTTCCCTCGTCTCGCTCAGCTGTTTTAAGATGGCAAGTCCGCTGCTGCACATTCAAAGATGTAACTTTGTGCGAAGTGGAAACGTATTAGGTCGAAACTATCTATTTTTTTTTTTTTTTTTTTAGCTGTGCTTGTTCGTCTGCATCTGAGCTTTCTATCGGTGTAATGAGTTCCGTGGATATAACGGCTGCTTAATACTAGAGTTTATTTTTTAACAAGTTTAGTTAACAACGAATGTTGCCCAGTTCGCAGGCAAAGTAGCGACGTATGCTTTTAAACTAAGCAAGAAAGCTACAGCTGGGTATAAACTGCACTTTTACACATGTCTTGCTAGTTTTATATGGTCAAAGTTTTCGGTGTCTTGCTCTTAAAACTTGAATTTCTATCGGAGTTTTAACCATAGAAAAAAGTCAGTGCAATTGAAAACTCCTCTGTTGGCATAGCTAGTCATACGTGGCTGATTATTAATAACATACTGTGACTTATGTTTCCTAAAATGTACGTTTTTACCCTTTTTGACAATGTCTTGTTCCAGTTTCCAGCAAAAACGTACCGCTTCAACATTTTGATTCCAAGATTTGTCAGTTACCGCAGAGAGCCTAGTTAAAGCAGGAAGTACATCGTTTTCGGCATTCAAATTAAAAGCACCGCCGTGGCTTTAATGGGATTCAAACAAACGTCCGAGATGGATGGCGCTTTATTTTGAAAAGCGTTTGAAAAGCGTCGCTACAGTGGCAGTGGTAGTAAACTGCCACGTCTCAATCTTTGAGCTGCTTCTGCTGGCTCAACCTCAGCCGCTCTGACCCGAAGGGGTTTCACAACTGATGTAGCTACAGTGATTGTACTAATGAGGTGTCTCGTTAGAAAATAGCTTTTGATACGTGCCCACAAACTGACTCCCCAGGCTGCCGCTTCAGCCCTTTAGAGTTTCAAGTTTCAATCCGGAACCCTGGTTGGGATCATACAGCTGGCCGAGTAAAAAATAAGCAGGGGATTTCCTTCATTTTTGTCGTTTCGGAAAAAAAGGGGAACAGTGCTACAGCAGGTCTTGAACGTGACATTTTGACGTAGACAGGTCACCTGTGGCCTTGGTGTGCAGGGAATGACTGGTGACTTGTGGTGCCCAAACGGTCTAGGGCAGTGGTTCCCAAACTTTTTGAGCTCAAGACCCAAAAGAGAAATTTGGTGTCTCCACGGGACCCAAATTTACAAAAATACACCATGAATCATTGTAAAATCTACATTTTTAAACTGCGACTGAACAAACCATGAATTTAAACGTATATGAAGTATATTTATTCCATTATAAAAGTAATCAAAAACAGAAAAGGTCTCTATTCTCCTTTCTCCGTCTCACCCCTTTCTCAACTCATTTTCTTATCCGAACAGACCAGTGGAGCAAAAAAGAAGGGTCATTCACATAAGATTGATATGCATTTACCCAATAAAACGGGTCTGCGACCCATTTTGGGTCCCAACCCTGAGTTTGGGAAACATTGCTCTAGGGGACCAACGTTCAGGGGTCTCAGTCCGGATGCCTGTTTGTGTAGTCCTATTTTCTAAAGAGAAAAAATATTTAAAATCCTATGATGTCCCCAACCTGATTGACTGACTGACAAGATCATAAACAACATTATATATTCTGAAAAGCTAGGATTCTCCCTCGCTCGCTGTCCCCATACACACTCACAACATCTGCCACGTATATTTGTGTATGTTGATGATACTTTGATGTCAGCTTCACTGAAATATGTTGCTGATTACCAACTCATCTAATTTCCAGGCAACAGCCAAGACGGCCATACTGTTCATTCAGCCTCAGTACAATGTCACCACACTATCACCAGGTAAGCAGTGCAGTTGAGGAATTCTTATTTAATACTTAGTTTACTTAGTACTTTAATCCACAGTCTGTGACCTATAAGCCTATTTTGAACTCCTACAGTTCATACATTTCCCAGTTTCACCTCTGCTGCTGCTGTTCCTGCATGTTGTATCATTACATTACTGCCATTGATTTAGGATTATAAAATGAGTTAACATTGCTCCAGGATCTTTGACACACCTCTGATTGCAAACATGTGCCGTGTGTGTGTGTTTGACCCGTTGTGTGTGCTTAGAGGGCGAGGTGACGTTGTACCATTACGGATGGAAGGACTCTGCCACCATGCTCTTCTATTTCTTTACCGCCATCATCCTCCATGCAGTAGTGCAAGAGTATCTTCTGGATGTAAGTACCCGGTTACTGTGAGTCAGTCAACGGGGGGGGGGGGGGGCACTGTGGATGTCACACAGGGAGGTCCTTCTACACAGCAATTATACTGTCCCAGTGATAGACATAAAAAGAACAGACACATATTGAAAATGGCTCCCTGGTCACCAAAAGAGTAATGAGTAAATAATAAAATAAGGGCATGCATTTATTTAAATAGATAATTGCTAGTGTAGAAATTCACACTGTCTCTGTAAACCCTGACTCGTACCAATTTTCCAGGGAACATTTTGGAAATTGTTAAGAAATTACTCAAACGTTATGGACCCATAAAATGACCAACATTAGGAATCAGCAAAAAGATTAATAATGTAAGGGACATTGAGGCACATGCAGTATATTCCATCAATTTAGAAGAATCAGATTATTTTGCGGTCATGAACCTGAAAAAAACACACAACCTCTGTGCTGTCTTAATCCATTTGCCCTTTCCTCAGTAAGAGTATGCTGTTATGACTATAATCAAGGTTATGAAGATACATACTTAGTGTTTGCGTCCAGTTGCGCTTAAAGGGACGTTTTAAACAGAACTGTTTGAAACGCACCACATCAAAAAACATAAGAGCAGCACTCGGTTTTCCAGATGAAATCAGACAGGCTGACATTGCTCCAGTTCTCTGAGCAAGTTGGAGAGAGAGAGAGAGAGAGAGAGAGAGAGAGAGAGAGAGAGAGAGAGAGAGAGAGAGAGAGAGAGAGAGAGAGAGAGAGAGAGAGAGAGAGAGAGAGAGAGAGAGAGAGAGAGAGAGAGAGAGAGAGAGAGAGAGAGAGAGAGAGAGAGAGAGAGAGAGAGAGAGAGAGAGAGAGAGAGAAGCTTTGAATCCATCTGAAGGTATGAGCCCTTGTGTCATTGTTTAGAAATAGGTCAGCGAGGAGGAATGAGGTTTTATTTTAGCACCATCAGCATGGTTTCCAAAGTGTTCTTAAAAGAAGAAAAAGAAGCAATCATAAATAGTATGTGCTGTCGTTGCTTCTCCTAGTTATGTTTTACTGTGACATTTCCTTGTGGATGACATTTTGAACAGTCACCAGACCCCCCATTATGACTGGACCCTGCAGCGATCTCTTGTATTGTTCATGTTGCAGAAAGTGAACCGACGTCTCCACCTCTCAAAGAGCAAGAATACCAAGTTTAACGAGTCGGGTCAACTGTGTGTTTTTCACATGGTGTCAAGTGTGTGGAGTTTTTACATCCTTATAACAGTAAGTGATATTTGTATCATATTACAATATTCATTGACAACTTCTTACATTAGGAAACGTCCCAGATGTTCTTAAACCTATCAAGGATAACTCTTGTGTTCCTCACACACTAATGAACAACAGTATGAAGTGTTGTATTATCTGATTTCTTCACACAGGAAGGATATCTCCTGCATCCCAGCAGCCTTTGGGAGAACTATCCCCATGTACACCTCAGGTATGACTGATGTGTTCATGGTCTTTCAGTGGAAAAATGTATATCAACTTTTAAACATACATACATACATACATACATACATACATACATATCCACACACATTTGATAACCTTAAAGCAGGGATGTGTCTTAAAAAAAGACATGATAATGTGTTTACCAATATTTTATGTTAAGTTGTCTATTGCTTTCTAAAAAGTCACATATACAAGTGATTATTGCCTCGCCTCTTTTTATAGCTGACAAATACCACTAACTGGTACTCAGATCAAAATTATTTTATTGTTATTTTTTTAAAGAGACGTTTTTTGAGAGTAAATGTCATTGACCCTTTCTCCTACTTCCCCTTTGCCGGCCTGTGTTTCCAGGTTTCAGGTGAAGTTTTTCTACCTCACTCAGCTGGCCTACTGGCTCCATGCCTTACCAGAGCTCTACTTCCAGAAAGTACGCAAGGTCAGTAAGGAGGCCCTGGGAACTTCTGGAGTGTGAATAGATAAGCCGTGCGTGCTCGTGTGCATGCATGTGCGTGTGTATTTGTATGTGTGTAAAACAACAAAAGGCTCCAGGATTCAAAAATACAATACCTTTTTCTAAGAGATACTGTTTGTTTTTCAGGAAGAGATTTCTCGCCAGCTCCAGTACATCTGCCTGTATCTGCTGCACATCACTGCAGCCTATTTGTTGAAGTAAGCATCCAGCAGAAAGATCTTTTTTACCTGCAAATTAAAAAGAAAATGCATGGCTAGTGAGAAAAGAAATTCCAGGATAAAGTAATGAAACACTGAAGTTTAAGATTGAAAATTCTTAGAATTCTCTGCGGCAGCAGATTCAAAATGGCGTTACTGATATTATATAAAATACTGTATATGGTTTTGATAGAACCCTATATACATGTTTCCTACTGGATTAGGTTCCTTTGTCTCCTAATCTATCACCTGCTTCCCTCTTGTGTAGTTTGAGTCGTGTAGGCCTGGTACTGCTCTTCCTCCAGTATGTGTCAGAACTGGGCTTCCACATCGCCAGACTCTTTTACTTCACTGATGAGAACCATCAGAAAATGTAAGTTACCTCACTGGGTTTATTGCTTTTTGACTTTTTTGAAGTGATCAAGCTTTTAGTGCTATTGACCTGAAATAAATGTTTATTATTTGCATTTCATGTGACTACATCTTCGCCGTGTGTCCCGATTCAGGTTTGACCTGTGGGCCGTCGGCTTTGTGTTTACACGGATGGTTACTTTGACCCTGACGTTCCTGGTTGTCGGCTTCGGTTTGGCTCGTGGTGAAAACCAGGGGCTGGACTGGGAGATGGGCAACTTCAACACTGTGCTGATAAGGTAATGACCTATGTCCAACTTCTGTGGATAATAATTCATTTTGTGGCACTTCTATGACTTTTTACAGCTACTGTGACAACTGTATAGTCACAATGCACGTATCGTCCATAACAAAAGTGTTGACTTTTTAATGTTTTAGTGTTTTACAACATACAATCAAAGTGGATTGAGGCAGGGATTTTGACACTGATTGACAGAAAATTACTGTTAGTGCAAGTTTCAAAGGAAATTTGTCTCAGCAAATGGATTAAATGGGGTCGGAAATGTCACAATTACCAGTACATTGGGATATTTAAATGTTGGGATATTTTCCAAAACACGCAGTTGCACTAATCTTCTTGCCTTGGGGCCCCCTTCAGGATGACTGTTCTACTGCTGGTGTGTTTGACCCAATCTTGGCTACTCTGGAAGTTTATCCGCTTCCAGCTGAGGCGCTGGAGGGAGTTCAGACATGAACAGGCTGTTCGCAAGAAGGCTGCCACAAAACAAGCCCTACGGCCACTGAAGAGAGACTCACGTGAGTTTAAACACCTGCCCAAACAGGTTTCCTAACGCTGACGTCAGCCCATGGTAGTTACAGTCAGGAAACACATTTTTCATAATATGACATATGTTCAGAAATGTGACTTGATTCCTTACTCAAACCAACTTCCCCTACTTTCTTTTGGCCACTGAACGTCTGGTATGTCCTGCATTAGTAACAACCCTGACTTCTTACTTCTGTCTCTCCTGCTAGTTGGCCACCACGAAAATGGAGTTCTAAAAGCTGAGAATGGAGCATCTCCTCGGATCAAAAAACTCAAATCCCCCTAAGATAACCCATCGGCCGGCCTGAACAGTGGCCTTTGCCCTGGCTAAGGTTTCTCATCAGCACAACAGGGAAGCTGGCGGCCACTGGACACCAAGCCTCTTGTTGAGTATTTCCTGAGATGTTACACAGACTCAGAAAACAGACTTAGGCTTGAATGCTGGAAAATGAAAATCCAAGGAAATCCCTCGAGACATTCACTCTTTATATCAGTATTTTTTTATACATCTACGCAGACGGCTATCCCACCCTAAGGAGCACCATTGTGTGCCGAATGAAATGTACAGTGAACACAGTATACAGCACACATGCTATTGTGTGTGTTAATGTTGAATGTGCTGATGCATATCCTTATACACAAGTACTGTATTGGTTGTAGTGTTTCGATTTTCGCAGCTGTTTTCAGCTCTTGTCATTGAGCCAGCTTTGCCTGTTTTCTAGTCTGGTCCATTGGAGCAGAACATTGTTACTGATGATATGGTATGATATGAGCTTACTGTATGCTGGCCTTAAAAATATCCCTTTACCATGTCAGGGAAGAGATTTTGGCCAACCAATCACCTGGGCTCCTCCCTATGATTTATGTCTGTTTGAAATCCTTCATTCGTCACTGGTCACTTAACATATATGCATCACGTATGTATGGTGGATATAACCGCATGGCTTTTTTTTTTTTTTTCTTCATTTAATTGTTTTGTTAATTACTTTATTAAATAAGGCATTTTTCGGAAAGATTGTGACTGAAGTCATTTTTCTACTGCCTTTTTTCATTTTGTACACTTCTGTATTCTGTCAACAAAATGGCTTGAAAGATTTTCAATCGTCTTCATAGTGTTTTATTCTGCAGCAATGAAAAATGCATGCATTGATAGTTGGTAAATAGACAAATGCATGCAGAATTACATAGACATTTCCAATGTTCTGTCATAACACAGTAAACAGCAGTGTGTTCAAGTGATTCTGAATGGGGTGTCTGAAGGTGAACTCAACCAAGGGTGGCACTGAGCATGGAGTCCCATCACCTTTGCTTTTAGCTAAATGCTAATAACAGCATGCTAAAAGTGTCCCTGGTCTGGTCTTCTGTTTGCTTTATGTGGCTGAGGGAACATAGTTTTCTCAATTTAAAATGTACATTTGATTGCGCGCCTCAAACATAACTTTTTAATTTTGAAGTAGCAAATCAGATTTTAGGGTAGGCCTTGGAGACCTCTTGGTAAATGCCCAATATTAGAAGGGTATTTTGAGCTCAACCAACCAACACCAGTTGAGCAGCTGTCTGATTTCGCCAAAAAACCTTTTCAAATTGCCTTTTCTGCAGCAGGCGGACTGTTTATTGAGTAACCAAAAATTCAGCAAAGGCTTTGCATTGATTTGTTTTCCCCTCATTTATTGGGCAGTGAATAACTTTTGAGGCAATCCAGCCTTCCCTCATATAATAAAGATGGCTCTGCTACATTGTCCCCTGATAAAGAATAAAAAAAGGAATGTGTTAGTCAAACTTTTTAAAAAGTTTTTTTTTTAATATAATTTATAGACAATTCTAGAGAATTTGCCAGGTGGCTGTTTGGATTTTTTTTCCATTCTAGTCAGCTGGCTGGCTAGTTGCGGTTGACACACCCAGCTTCTGTCGCAGAGAATCCAGTGTCTGACACGGGATCTGGTGTACGCTGGACTCCAGGTACACCAGCACAAAGTAGTCAGCATTGGTCAACGCAAAGAGGTGGTTAAAAACTACAAAACCAAGCGAGAATGAGAGAGAGGAGAAAGATGCCATTAGCTGAGATTTTAGGTTATGCTATTTATTGTAGGGGAAAATGAAACTAAACTTAAATTCTAATGTCTTCCTTAATGTATCAAGGAAGACATGTATGGTACAGCAGCAACATGAGTTCTACATTATCAATGAAAAAATATTCCTTCAGGAAACCAAGACATAGTAAGTAAATACAGGCTGTTAAACTGAGAGTGTTGCCCTACACATTGGCTCTAATAGCTCTAAAGTCTGCAGGGGAGTAAAACTCAAGTTTGTCCTCTGTAGTGACTGGTTTGGGCCTGTGTGTCTTTTTCAGGACCTGGCCAACAATGATACCGGGGATGTGCTTTTCAAAAAAATACTGATCATGTCATCTGACAGGAAATAGGACAGAATGAAATATCGGCCCTCATTTGCGAGATTCCGGGAGTCCTGGCATGTCGATGAAAGAGGACAGCTTTAAGGTAGAATATGTAGTGAATATCAGCTTATTATTTGTAATCAAGTACCGTTAAAAGTGGCCCAAAGGTTCTTTGTTGACACCCCCAAACTCTCCCAAAGAAAAGAGGAAATAGAGGGCAGCTCCAATGCAGATCCCGACACCTCCACACACTTCTAGTAGGGTATAATTAATGACTGAGAGGGAGTATGTTTGTATTAATCAAGACATTGTTTTTGAGGAAAGCATTGCACATGATACCTTTAAGGAAAGCATTGCACATGATACCTTTAAGAGAAAAGCGAAAGGATCTGTTTTGTCGATCGATGGCTTTGAGTTTTAGAGAATGTAGTTTGGTGACATACAACATGCTACATACTACTGGTTATTCAGAAGGTAATAAGCAGCAATATATATAATATATATATCTATATTAATATATATCTCGACTTACCGGGCTGGCACTGTAGCGCAACACTTTGTGTTGGTTTTCCAGCATCTTTAGCACATTCTTTTTGTGAGTCTTAGGAATTAAAGACAAACAATTCTGGAGAGTTGTCAAGAGAACCAAATCCATTATAGGGAGGAACCTCCTGTAAATATGGACAGGATAGGGAAATGAATAAGAAAAACAGAATTAATGAGTATAATGACATAAAGTCACATACCCTCAAGCTGTACAGTTTATATAGTTTGGTAAAAGAACAAGAAAAGACAAAGATAGAAAAATTTCAGTTTCTCACCTTTCTCTCCTGAAGCAGGTCAGTCTTTTTTGGTCCCTCTGAGGGTTTCATCTCAATATCAGGTTGGTTTTTTTGGTAATACTCTTTAGTGAATCCATCACAGTCATAAAGCAGGAAGCAACGGCCCATCAGCTTTATCGTTTGACCCACATGGAAGTCTTTGGGGGAGTAGTACTCATCTACTTCCGCTGTTGAAGCCTCCAGCACACAGCTGGGAAAGGTCTCTGGATAGAAATAAGTAGAGTGCTGCTATTGCTATTCATCTATCTTTAAATCTGTTTTTATGTTGTTTCTTTTCTCTTTTTTTTTTTTTTTTTAATCAATTCTGATTTTTTTTCTGTGTATAGTTGACACTGACAAAACATTATATCCCATACTCAATTATCGAGCAATAGGATGTCAATTGTGATGTAAATGTGATGTTACTTTTAAAATAAGAGTCACTTTCCAAAAGGCAATCACTTTTACTGTACATGACCGGATGCAAAGAGACACCTGAACATTGCACTGTTTAAGATCTAATGCAAATATATATGTCAGCTTTGTACATATTGTATAATCCCTCCAATACAATGTGTGCCACTGTATATACTGTATAGTTATTTATTCTGTATTACCATAGCCCGAAGATAGTAGTTAATTTCCACCGGACACACATGGAAGTCCTCTTCAGCTGAGAAGGGGATAGTTTCACTAAAGTATGCATAGTAGCGCAGCACCTACAAGACAAGATGTTGGTGAAGAAGAGAAAAACAAGAAATGAATTTGACAGTTAAACAGCATCATCTTGAAAGAAAAAAAAACCTTCTTCTGTCAAGGGCCACATGTAATGTAAATGTAAATGTGCTGTATTTATATAGCACTTTTAGGGACTGCAGGGGCGGGGATCGAACCACCAACCTTCCGATTGGCAGGCAACCACTCTACCAATGAGCCACAGCCGCCCCATAGGCTGGGATGAATTCTTCTTCTACTGTGCTCTGTTCGAAGGACCTGTAATCCATCCATCTGGTGTCATAAAAAACTCACTAATCTCTTGTTGGATCAACTGCTCTGATAAAAGAGGATTCTGTTCAATGCCCATAGTGGGTTTACGACGGGGGAAAGCATAACTCTGGTAAATCACAATACTAATCCATCTCCAATCACATCCCATTGCAGTCAGATGAAATGTTACATAAATATCAACCATGAAGTTCAAACACGTGAGCCCACAGGGACACTCAGCCTTGCTAAACTTTTATTGTACACAAGACTAAACAATTTAAATTAGAGAGGAGTTGTAGTGCTTGGGTCCATCTTTAAGGGCTGCTATGCATTTTGCGAGCCACCAGATGTCCCTGTTCGCACTGTGTTTGAAGCCCCAAAGCTTTACATCTTCAAATCTTCTTTGGCACAAATGGAAATAAAGCCCCTAAGCTTCATAAGACTATGGTCCCCCATCAATATAATAAAAAATAACAGTAACAAAGACTATAACATAAATAACAGAAACCGTCACCACATTTAAGAATAATCTGAAACCCTCCTCTTTGATAAAGCTAATAGTAAGGGAGTGAGGAGTTGCAGCGTCCGCCTAGACAGGCCCACCTGCTTCTCTTCATAGTCGTCAGACTAATTTAACATATAATCAATAATATAATAAAAGTAGAGGAAGGCAGGGCAGTACAGCCCGATCCCGTTGGGGTGAGTTCTAGTCCGACCAGGCTCCTCTCCTTAACCTGTCTCTCTTTATTTTATATTTTTGTTATTCTGTTATTTCCTTCCTTTGACACACTGAGCTGCTCTCTCCTCTATCTTTCCATGTGTGTGCATCCCGTACTAGAAATGCCTGTTACTAACCTGGTTCTGGGGAGTTTACGCCCCAAAGTCCCCATGTTTTCTTCTCACCCACTATATTTCCTTGGATTAGGATGGCACCAACATCTTGGTTTCAGCTGCCGCCGGGGCCCTGCTGCACTACACCCCACTGCGTCCTGCTACGTCCAGCTGTGCCCTGCTGTGCCACACTACATACTGTAATGCCCTACAGTGCCCTGCTATGACATGAACCACAACTGCCACCATTTTTAGTCACTGTTCCATTTTCTTTGTTGTGATTGTTATTGCCACTGTGCACCACATCCCCAACCGGCACCGTCAGTCACCGCCTACCAAGAGCCCGGGTCTGACCGAGGTTTCTTCCTCGCCATTGCGCATGCTTGCACTGTCACACAATGCTTGCTCTTGGGGGAATTGTTGGGACTTTATAAATTATAGAGTGTGGTCTAGACCTACTCTATCTGTAAAGTGTCTCGAGATAACTATTGTTGTTATTTGATACTATAAATCAATGAATAATTGGTCACAATGTTAACAGAGTAGTTAAAAGAACGGCAATATATAGATGTGGTATTTTAATGCAGGCAAAATAAAACAAGGCAAAATTATAGACTCTAAAAATAATTTGTAATAATTGAATTTTACAGTCTATGAGGAAATTACATGGATACTGGGATTAGGTTTGTCGAGCCTGCCTGTTGTGGAGCAGGTTAGCTGCACAGAATAAATCTCCATGGTAACTTATGTGCCACTGCTTTCATGAAACCGAATCAGAATCAGCTCTAATGAGCAAGTAAGTGTGATCACATACAGTACAAGGAACTCTCTTTTTTGTTGCTCTCAATGTACATACACAGAAATAGACATATGGCTAAAAAACAAGGACGACAAAGCTTTACCAGGTAAACATGAACATTGTGATGGAGGGCTCCTTGTGAAGTCCACTGTCATCTTCAGAGTTATGAGAAGGTTCAGCTCCAGGTTGTTCTGACCACATCAGAGGGATAGCTGTTCCAACTCCATCTGTTTGCAGATTTGTCGGCATGTTGTGTTGTGTCATCTGCCAGTTTCAGGTGATTAACAGATACAAACAAACTGACAGTGACACAGACATTGATGTAGAGGGAGAAGAGCAGTGGGGATTGCACATATCCAGTTCTGGAGCAGCGCTGATGGTCCGGGTGCTGGATGAGATTGTTTCCTCCGGGCTGTCATGGAGTTTATGAGCACCTGAGGTGCTGGGACAGTTAGCTGGGTGAGTTTGGTGTGTTCAGTGCTGATGGTCTGGGTTTTGGCTGACATACATCCTCTTCACGGATCCTGAGCGCATATGAGAGGGTCAGTGTGTGTGTGTGTGTGTGTATGTGTGTGTATTGGTTGTTTGATGTCAGATAAGATGTGGGCTTATCAAACCTGCAGTAAAACCCATTCAGGTGTAGGCCAGTTGATGGGCCCTTACAGTGTGAGGGGATGGCAGACTGTTGTAACTACAGTGTAGTTGGTGACGTCCTGCAGGCCTCTCTAGACAGACGCAGAGTTGTTGACTGAGAACTTGTTTTTCAGCTTTACTCTCGTCAGGGTGTTTCTGGACTGGTTGTAAAAGAGTCTGTCCCCACTTTTGTAGACCAGGCCTCCTCCTTGTCTCTACAAAGCTGCCTGAGTTTTGCTGTGAACCAGGGTTAATTATTGCTGTATGTGTAGAAGATATATAAGTTGGGACACACGTCTTCACAAAAAAACTGATATAAGATGTCTAAGTGTCAGTTCATCCAGACCCGTAGCTGGAGCCTGAAAACCCTCCTATCAGTGCAGTGAAAGCAGGCCGGTAAATAACCACGGACCTTTAAACGTTAGCTACAGCTTTTGCTTCGTCACGGCTAAATTTATCCAGGATAGTGTGATTGTGAAATAGCCAGCTGTACCTTATAATGTAACACAATACAACCCTGGAATAAACACTTCAGATAAATTAATCTTGCAAATTTTAGCTAGTCGCATTTTCAGTCTGGCCCAGTTATCGATTATTAGACCCGGAGGAATTCCGTTTGCATTACAGAAAGATAATAACAGCACATTTTCTTTTAAATGTGACTGATAGTAGTAAAACGTCAGAGCCTTATCTAGCTACCTTATCATAATTGATAGCTAAGGTTAGCCACTTTTATGTTCAACTTTTCCAAGCTAACTTTAATTTACATGCTACCATCAAATCCCGATAGGTGTTTCCTGGTAAAAATAGTAGGCCGTGGTTCCAAGACATTGTCTTAAAGTACGTTACTTGTTTGTTTAAATGTCCTTCTCGCCACAAGATGTCTACCAGTATAGCTACTTTTTGTGATTTGTCAATAATTAAGTTTTCTTACTGCGTTAACTGGTCGTAAATCAGCGGTATCCATGGAAACGGCGCGGCACAGAAACAATATAAAAAAGAAAACACATTTTTCTGAAAACTTAAGGAAGAGAAAAAATATCCAGGATGATGTAAAGTTTTTTTGATTAGCTTACATGCTACAATCAATCTAATTAACATTAGTTGTCAGAAAATCATCATAAACAGTTGACTTTATCACACTTAATTTAAATTGAAGAGCTTTTACTTCACCACCAAGGGCGAGCAACACCAATACATCACACTGATAGAATTGCCCACAGGTCATCCATCAGTTCACATAATGTGATTTTATCATGACATTATTCTACAGTGTGGTAACTCTGTCGGCTATTTAATATCACATTATTATGAGATAAGAGCAGTTCCTTTTCTCAGAGTTCCACAGTTGGCCTACACAGTAAGTAGGGTGCATATTTGAAGCGACCGGGCCACAAGGCCATGACAATTAACAAATGATTAATACATTTAAATAGGCTAACATACAATGACTGACAGTGTGATGTGTGATCAGTAAGTTCCGTAGTGTGAGTGGGTCCATGAGTGAAAGAATGTAGCCTATGTACAGTGTTGTATGGTGCAGCAACATAAACCAGAACGGCAACCAAAAGCTACGATGATTTGTCAGAAAGGAGAGAAGCTTTCAAAAGTTCACTCCTAGTGATTAAGCAAAAAAAAAATAATTGCACCATCAGGCTGTTCTGAGTCTGAAGGAGAGGGAGTGACTAGCCTACCGGAGGCGGTGACCCATTCACCCATTCACCCAAACACTACAGTCAAGTCGTTGCCTGAAATGACGTGAACCCCTTCCCTTTCAGTAACCAACAGACACCTCATTCTGCACCAAGCCACATTCTAGGTTCATGCTATGCATTGGACAGGCAACACCTTCAACCCCATTCGTCGCATTACATCCCAAGAAAGCTTACCGTCTCTGAATAACTCCAGCTTTAAAAAGTTCAGTGGCCTACAGAGCCTGTGTTGCCAGTGTGACTGGTGAACCCAGGAGCTGCCACTCTACTGACGACCCTCTGCCACACCCATCTGCCGTAGGCTACCTGCAAGGACAGCAACCACACAAACAAAGTAACAGGCAGACATGATAAAGTGACATAAATGCACAACATAACTTCAAACTAAAATGTGCAGGTTTAAACAAAACAGTGGGCGAGTTATTTTGAACACAGTTTATTCCAAGCACAGGAGTCATAATTTGTTCTCACTTTACCAGCTATCAGCACATTTTAACCCCATTACAAATTTAAACACAAGAACGGTCTTTATTGGAAAAAAAAACTATATAGAGTGGCAGTCTTTATGTGGATGACCCTATGCCACGTGTACTCTCAAGTAAACTCTCAGTTCTGAAAAACCAAGCTTTTTTATGAAACCTATAATTATTCCCACGCATGAATCCAAGGCAGCGCAAACTGAGCTGGATTGACGATAGCTTATTTTATTAAACTGGCAACATGATTCAAGAGACGCAGGTTGTACGTCCACTGTGAACCTTTTTTCAGTGCTGGTTCCTTCTCCAGACGAGCAGCGATTACCATCAGCATCTGGTTTAGCACTGGTATCTTTGAAATAAGGGCGCTGTTGACACAAAGTAAAAAAGTACACAAAGTATTTCTAGCAAAACTCTCTGGTACAAAATTGGCATATTCTGGTTACGTACATTTACATCTAGCAAGTGCAACGTGTGACAGACAAAGTTTACACATGGTCCGCAGTTATGATAAAAAGGGGAATACATATAGCCTATGATAAGAAAAAATTGGGATATCCAATTAATAAATCATTTGACCAGTTATTGGGTTATACTGTACATTAGCTGCACTCTTGACAACAATGACATAATAGCTAGAAAAGGCACTGCACTGTGAATTAAACATACTGTATCAAAAATAAGGATAAATCACTAAACCTCTTTGAGGCTCTTTATATAATATTTCTATTTCTTTTTTCTTTAAATGCTGACATAAGCTGTTTAAATGGGCTGATCCCCTTCTTAGGAAGCAATTACATCAACCAAACACAGAAACACTAGGATTGCATCCCTGAGGTGCCAGACAACCTTCGCCAAGTATAAAAATATCTAATTAATAAACCATACTTGAGAACAAAAATACACAACATCAATAAACTATTAAATATTATAAAATCGATTTCATAAGGGTTGAGATGAATTCCCCCCAAAAATATATTTTGGTTTTATATAGTTCAAAAAGGCAGCATGGTTATTCACTGTGGAAAGATTGTCTTACATTGTCCCATTGGACACTTCTTTCTGCTTTATGCTCCTCCTCTGTAAAGTCCACACATGAATACTGGAGGGTGCTGAGCATAAAGCTCCAAGTGTCACAGTCTTTTGCAGGAAAGCAGACGCATCTGAGGCCTTGGTCCTTCAGTCACCATGAAGTCTCTACAGGTCTATGTGTCTAAGGCAGCTAACCCCTAAATCCCCACTTCAAAAAGGCCTGCTAAGGTCACAGGCAAGGCAGTGTAGCCTTTCACCCCTCGCTTCCGGCAGAAAGAGGTGAGCTTACCATGCAGAGTGGTGAGCTTATTCTCTTACTGAATGGGGTACAGCTTATGATACCCAGAGGAGTATGCAAACCAGTAGAGTGGGAGGTCATTCTGCAATCACTTCCACTGTTCTCATCAGTGCGAGTCCACAGTTTTCATACTTGCTTATAAAGCTTCATGAGGGCCATGCGTCTTGCCCCTTCCAACCCAAGTGCGTCAAGAAAGTCAAGAAAAGAAAAAAAGCCCATTAGCAGTCCTTAGTAATACCGATTGAGGCTCCGTGTCCCGGGGATGTCAGGTTGCCCGTTCATCCAGATCTCTCGGATGATTCGCTCCCTCTCCTCGAGCCTCTGCGCTCTCTCCAGCTCTTCCGCTGACGTGAACACATTCATGTTTAGCGTGCGTTCGAATCGCCGGTGCCGCCGCGCCGACAGATCCGAGGTGGTTTCCCAGTCCGAGTCCGAGTCGCTGGAATCTGAGGACGAGTCGGCGGGGCGTGCTCGTTTCTTGGCGGGAGGCCGCTGGCGGGGCTGGCAGTCGGTGCGACAAGAGATCTGGACCACCAGAGCGAACAGCGTGAGAAAGAGGCCAAGACACACACCACAGATGAAGAAGAGCGCCGCCCTCTCTGGGTGGTCTGTTATGAAAGAAAAAGACAGAGCAAGAAGTGCTACGTTTAGTTGATTACTTAAGAACACGTCAAACATTTAATTGGATCTTTATGTCCGATGTCTTTTATGTTCAGCCTGCTCTGTTAGAAATGTTTTCACTTGATGGCTAACTCACTATGATGAACAATATCTGCAGACTTCCAGCTCATATTAGTCAATTCCTAGGCTCGGTGTCTTGGTTTGACAAAAAGATCCTGCTGGGTACTGCCCTTCTCCTTCCCCTTGTCTTCAAAAACGTATTTTCACACGTTGTTCATGTTGGTTAATGTGTCCCACCAACTCAAGCTGCAGGTGGACAAGGGCTGCTCGTCCTCTACCTCTAAATAGGATTTGTCTTTCACTACTAACTGAACTGAAGAGAGACCTACTCCATCCATCTAAGACTTTGGTGTGATCATGTGGGACCTGCTGTGCAGAAATGACTCATGTCATTTTTAGGCTTGATTACTGTAACGACTCTTTACACCCTCCAAGTTCCAAATGAAATGTGGAATAGATTCAGATTCAGCTTAAGTTTTCCTTTAAAAAGACCCCATATACAAAAGTATTTTTATTGGTGTAATATTCCTAAATAAAAAGCATTCTATAAATGCAGATCATAAAACTTTATGGCAGCTTGCAAATATGAGAAAACTGTAGTTAGTCACATATGTTCAGCTTCCATTACAAATTACAGTGTATGTTTATTTGAGTGTATAATTTATGCATTCCACTATGTATAAAGTGTTTATTTGAGTTTATTTGAGGTAATAAAACAGGAAGTATCCAAAGTAGTACAGCGTGTGTTTTAGCAGCCGAAGCAGATGATTGACAGTGTGTGTACGTAGCGGTTTTCCCGGCCTAACATCTGCATTCCTCTGGTCCACATTTACCCACCTTTCAGTCCCAGGAAAAAGGAATAAGCTTTTGTTTTTTGTTTTTTTACAATAGATAGCATGCCCTTTAATATAATAATCCAGACGAGTTCTCAAATGATCTGTCAGGTTAAGGTCTCTGATTTAACTGCATCTTTAGGCTACTCATGTGATGTGATGTCACACAAGATTATACGAATGTTGCCTTACTCAATATGTAATTGTAGGCTGCCAGTGCGTTGCTGATGAGGGCCATGTTGGCGCTAGAGGTGGAGTTGATGATGGGATTCATGGCTGGGGGTGGCAGGGGACCTTCTCCTCCACCTCCTCCTCCTCCTTCTGAAAACTTCTCCTCGTTGGGGTTAGTCTCCCTAACCTTCTTCCTATCTGCAAAAGCAGAAAAGTTCAGTTTTAAGAGGATAGTTCATTTAGCATTTAGCATTTATTTAGACACACACACACACACACACACACACACACACACACACACACACACACACATTTTCCTTTGTGGATAGAACATGACTACACTGAGATCAAGGAGAACATTTCAGTACCACATGTGAACAATGTCAGATTATGACGCCTGGTTGGGTCATTTACAGTAAAGTCTGAGTATTTGGTATCCGAGGTATTGTGACTACAGCCTTCAGACCACTGAGTCATCCCAAGTCTATCACTCGATTTTAGGAGATTTACGCTTCTGTAGAAAGGATGCGTTACGCATAAAGACGCACACATGCTCACAGAGAGTTGTATGATTCAGAAGATAATACAACAATTGTATTAGTCAAACTCATTCTGACTCAGGTTATTAAGATGATCACAAGGGAAAAGTTTGCACTTTGGCAACATTTCAAAAGCTTCCCCAAAATCTCAGAAAACAATCTATTTATAGATGAGAACAACTGTTTCCCCCTCTGGATTTTCATCACAGCACGACTTCTACATGCTGGCTTGTGTTGTGTGAGCAGGAGTTGAGGAGGAGATGAGATGAGAGAACAGAGGAGCACAGAGTGATTTGATTACCTAAAGTTATACTCATTTTCTCAGTATAAAAAGGGTAAAGCTACTTTAATGTCACATACAACATAGCGAAATTCATTCTCTGCATTTAACGCATCCCTCAAGGGAGCATTGGGCAGCCATTTACAGCGCCCGGGGGGACCAACTCCAGATCTGAGCCAATGCCTTGATCAAGGGCACTGACTGGAGAACCTGGTACATGTTGTTTTAATGGTGGGGGACTCCAGAGCACCCGGTGGAAACACACAAACATGGGGAGAACATACAAAGGCCATACAGAAAGGCCCAGAACGACTTAGATTCAAACCCGGAACCTTGGTGCTGTGAGGCCACAGGGCTAACCATTGGGCCACCATGTTGTCACATCTAGTTAACCTGAAGAAGTGTTTAGGTAGGATATGTAACTATTTTAACTTTAGCTCCATGAATAAACAATGCCTCCCTAAAAAAAAAAAAACACAATCCTTCAGATAACACAACCCCCCCAAAAAAAGACGAATGACTTAGTCATACTCACATGCTTGATTGTTTTTGTCGGTGTAAGTGAGCATGCTTCGGTGAACTGTCACACACACCAATGACCTCTAATTGTAATCTCTTAAGGTGTGTCAGACTCTCTTTATCTGATAAAAGCAGTTTACACTGGAATTGCTTACTGAGGAGGTAAATGTTTCCACCTGGACCCACTGCTGTGGTGCACACATCGGCTAACATTCAACCACAGACCACAATCTCTTTCTAACACACAGGCAGAGGAATTGTCAATAGAAAACACTTGAAGGTCTTGTAAATACTAAATACAGAGTGTTTGAAATGCAGTTGTTGCTCTGTTGATGGAATACTTTTAACATGCTACACTCAGGTAAAGCCATTATTAAAAAATATCTAAATACTGCTAAATAAATGCTGCATCTGTGTTGGCACAAAAATGATGTGCCTCAGACAGAGTGATACACAGTATTTGAATACTATTTGTGTTTTAGCTTCGACAACAGGTGTGTTAAGAACAGACGTAATTTGAACTGAGTTGTTATGGTCATAGCCGGTATCATGGCTTAAGAGAAATACAAAATAAATAAAACTGGCCAATTGATCTATGGGAATTGCAGTGCAGGAACACCCCTGCAATAAAAAGTTAGGATCAAAGATGGAGAGTCAGAATTTTGCGGCAAATTTATTAATTTAATCTGATATGAGAATGCTACCATGACATTTTGGACTTAATAACTAACTCAATGTAAGCATCAAATAGCTCTTATAAATTGTAAAAAAGTATATACCCACAACAACCCCCCATAAATACCTAAATGGGGAAATGTGTGAAAGTTGATTGAAAAGAGCGGGGAAAATCAAGAATTGAAGGTATAGATTCAACATATGATGTCATATCAACTGTCTAATCTTACTCTCAGCAAGATGGCAAATTAGTTTACTTCCCAAAATGCTATTAGCTTTTATAACTAACTGGTTAATAACTATTCCTTTAAGAAGTATGTCGTGAAAACGGTGATCCAGCTGTTTGGTCAAATATCTGTTTCTTCACATCCATCCATCTATCCAGTTAAGCTTTAACTGAAGTGTTTGCAGCAAGGAAGTGAAGCTATTCATGCGTCAGCAGCACACATCTCCTATCCGCTCCCTCTCTTAACTCCTCATTCATTCGTCTATCCTCCTAATCAGTACAGAGCCGGTAGCTGAGCAGAGTAATTAGTGTGCTGGATGCAGGCCACCGTCCCTCATGAATAAAGCTTTGTTTAAGTTTCCTTCCTTGCTGGCATCTCCTTTTTCTTTCCTCTTTCATTTCATTGTTCATGCTCTGTCTTCTCCCTCTTTCTCTTTATGAGAGTTGGACATACTGATTTAGACTGTGGTCCCATTATTGACTCTTGGAAAGCAGTATATTTTTAAGACCAATGATCATAAATGGTCCAAACCAATGGCTCTGCTTGGATACATATGGAAACAGTTGAACTCTGTGTAACTTTAAATATCCATATATATATATATATATATATGCCCTGCCTTGAGACCTGAATTACTGTTTCTGTTGAGTCCTGGGAGGCCTTGGGACTGTTAAGTGTTAACTGTTCTTCACGGGAGGCCCGGGAATGTGTGACAATGTTTGTGAGAGTGAGAAAGCTTATGTTGTTTTGCTCACCAGGAACAGCGTCAGGGCTTTTGACTGAGCTTCCCTCCGGAGGACTGTCTCCCACATGGGCGCTGGGTGAAGGGGAGTACACCGGCGGTCTGGGTCCCTGCTCCTGAAGCAACTTCTTTGGGACTACAAAGAGAAGGATAGGTGGAGCAGAGGAGGGGAGTTTGGGGACGAGGGAATGAAAGAAAGATAGAGGATAATAAAATGATTGAAAAAGAGATTCATAGCTGTCATTTCTATTTAAGTTCTGTACAGATCCTGGCCAATGTGGATAAGGCAATATGATCTGCTGAATTTGTTCACCCTAGACATATTGGTACAAGTAGTAAGGTTTGCAAATATTAAGGAAGAAAGGAGAGTACTTAGATATTTTACAGGTGGTATTCAGTTTTGTTAATCTCGCATGTTATTTAACGTAAATTGAAAGTGACAACTTGGAGTAGTATTGTACTGGAAGAGTAAGGAGCGATTAATGAGACAGCCCGATGGCTGTGATTCACACACGCTTCCTGACCTTGCACATGATTCCCGAAAGTTAGGCTGCAATCGCCCCCTCCTCCTCCTCCTCCTCCTCCTCCTCACCCCTTCACATCCCCCCAACCTCACAGTGTCCTGTGAGTAAGTGAGGCTGCACTCTTTCCCCACAGACACAAACCCACAATGCAGTGGGCTATACATTCCTGCCTGCTCACATGTGGTTTCGAGGTCCGGGCCACGCTCCGGTCACTGTGTTTGTCTGCCCTGTCACATCACAGAGACTTACAGATCAACAGATGACCGTCTGTCCAGCTGTTTGTCCGTCTGCTATTCTTGCATTTCAATTTCTCTGGACAAACAAAAAGGCAGTGAAGAATAATCAGCTGCCAGGTTTTGCTGACATTAGTAGCACTAATAGTGAAACTGTGACATGTGATTTAGCATAAAAATTGACCATTTATGTAAAGGCAGAATGAATAAACACTGATCAAATTTCTAGAGACAGAGTTTGGCAGTGGTCCAAGAGTCAATCAAAGTGCAGGAAGGAGCGAAGCAGCTCCCCTCCACTGGATACTACTTATGCCCTGAACATGTTACAGGATTTTTCCAATTGTAAGTAATGATGAAAAGAGACTGAGCTGGAACATTTAACTACGGGCATTTACTGTACAGATGATATGACGACATACAGTACTTGTCTTTATTAGATAGTTGACCGTAGAGAATGAAGGGATATACTGGGGGGTGGCTACATGGCAACCTATCTGCATTCATTATAAAAAATAACAACAGACACTATATAATAAAAACTGATGCCGCTGTACAAGTTATTGGAAGTCAACTTACAATTCAGTCCATTCATCATGCTAACTAAACTTCATTGCATCTTGCAGTCAACTGTTCTGGAATAATTTCATAGTAAAGAGGTCTACTTGCAGCAGTCGTGATTTGTGCTTTGACTTGCGCCAAGAAAAGCAAACGAAGAGAGTTGGACGTTAATAGCTCGGTTAATCTTTTAAAATGAGAGAATAGCAGGTGCAGGAAAGATTAAGTATCAAGTTTGTCCTTGAGCCAATAAAGAGATTAAAATGTTACAATTTTATTAGCGAAATTTCCGGTTGGAATTTAAGTATATGGAAAGTGCTTATACTCATAGATTATAAAAGTTTAACCCGAAAGTAAAACATGTTTGATTGTGACATTGCTAAATTACACTGTATGAGAGAGATTGAGCCTTTCACTCACTCATGTAACAATTACAGCTGTATATATATATATATATATATATATATATATTCATATATGTAGCACAACTACTGTGACTCTCTAATCTCTTGAGTAATGTGTTCCTTAAAACACTGACTTGCTAAAATTACAAAAAGAGTCTTTCACTGCATTACATCCAATGAGAACATTAATTGATTAACTTCTTACTCGTATGTTGCCATACATGCTATCATGAACAGAGAGAGCTGTCTGCAGCAATGCTCATGTGAGGAGAGGTTTTTGATCATATCTTACAGCAGAAACTCTGAGAGCCAATCAACAAAGCTGGTTCACTGAAACTCACAGTCTTCAAAGAGCTCCGCTGAATCTGGGTCCAGCCTTTGATTTTTCTACTTGTCATGAGCAAAAGAGGCAGGAGGTTCATGCCAGACTACTAGAAGTAGTAAATGATTTCTGGTCTTTGTTTTAATCTGCTTAGACTGTTTCGCTGCACTGCATCAGGATAATTCATGTGGTGTTAGGTGAGTTGCCAGCTGTAGAAATGTATACTCTTACATTTAAATACCTTTCTGTAATTGCATCATCTCATGTGGCACACCGCATCAATCTGTCGCCCAAATAGGTTAAAAAACCATGAATTTAAAACCCCATTTTATCCAGGTCTGGTTGGCACAAACTAAATAAACTGAGCCCCCCCCATATGTGGAGGATAAAAAAAATGCAGAGAAATTAAGAAATGGGATTTAGCCGGGCAGCTCCCCCTGTCTTTCCTCATCAGTCTGACACTAATCATGGGTCTTAAAACTCCCCCACTGCCACACTGCCACACCATCTCCATGCCCCGCCCTGATTACAGCCTTCTGATTGGCTCTAATTGGCTGCACATGTAGCCCAGGGTCACAGCTGAGAGACGTGTCCCAATGTCCCAATACATGGTATTTCAAATGCAGTATGCCAAAAAAACAGTTCTCCTGCATGTGGTCACATTTTGCAGCATGCAAGCCAGCATGATTTTCTGGCAATTCTGACCCACAATCCTGTGTGCAGCATACATGAGCAAGAGGGTCAAAGTTCAACACCCAATAATGTACATATCACATGCACCATACATAATTTGTAAGGGCAGCTGCAGTACATACTGAAATTAAAAATAAAAACTAGAACTGAAAGCATTTATGACTGGGGTCCAAGCCTCCCCGGTGCGATTCCCCCCAGGCGCAGGCCGCCCCTGATGACCCGCATAGCCTGCGAAAGCAAGCCTGCAAGTTTAACCAAAAGAATAACAGAGGCGAGGAAAATGTCAGGAAATTTCAGTAAGTGCGAATTGTCTGTCTGTGGTGATTTGCAATAGTGATTTTCCCATTTATTGAGTAAAAGGCCAATACGCTTCTACCTCAATTATAGCCTCCCTTAAAGGCCGATCATCACCAAATATGGTATAGAGCCTCAGATTGGCATGTCAAACAATACTATCAAGTTGTTTGATGATAGCATTTACTGCGGAAGAGATATTGCAATTGCATATTTCCCATTTAAATGCATTGAGTTTTTTGACAAACTAACTCAATGCATTTAAATTCATTATAGCGCCCCTAATGGCCGATCTTCACCAAATTTGGTACAGAGTCGTGGAGTGGGATGTTGAACAATGTTCTGATACCTGTTAATTTGGCTAAGATATGCTAAAGTTTGTGTTTTGTGGCTAGAGCCAAATATTTGTTTGGTCGTAAAATGTGCATAGTTTAACGTAACAATTTTTAAAAATAACTTTGGTCAGGTCCATTGGTAGATGCTACGTACTATGTTTCATGCTAATAGGTTGCACGGCCTAGGAGGAGATCGAAAAAGTAGGTTTGGGTATTGCGCGATATTGCAAAAAACATTTTAGCGGTAATGGGCATGCCCTATATCACCTAATTCAGCTCAATTCAAGGAACACCTGGATGTAAGGTTTTCAAATGTGCGATGTGGAATGTGATCAAAAAAACATTTTACATCATTATAGCGCCACATAGTGGTCCATGTATGTAATTTTTGGTATGTGAGGTCCATGAAGCATTTTAAATCTATGCTGTAAATTTGAAGTGGTGAATAGGCCACGCCTACTTTGACGAATCATTACCCCACTGTAGTTGTGGCCTCAGGAGTAGTGCTAGATTAAACCCTCAAAATGTTGTAAAAATCAGATGAACGGTTTATGAGATAAAAACTTTTTGTACTTGTAGCGTCCCCTAGGGGAACATTTTAATAACGCCAAAGAAAATCCTAAAGTTTTAATTTTGCCCGAGATATAACAAAGTTTGTGTTTTTGTAGCTAGCTAGTCAAATTTGTTTGTAAGTAATTTGCGTAATTTTTATCCAATAAAAATTAATTTGGTTCTTTGTGTTATGTCCCTCTGGAGATGCTAGATACCAAGTTTTGTGCAGATCGGTAGCATAATCTCGGAGGAGTTCGAAAAAGTAGGTGTTTGATGGATCAAGATTTTTCACATAAAAGTCTAGGCGTAAGTGGGCGGGGCCTATGTCACAAGATTCCGCTAAATTCAGGGAACACGATTATTATGTGTATTTCTAATGTGCGTGGTACTGTTTGGAAGTTACAAGGCCAAATGTGGTTTGTTCTGCTATAGCACCACATAGCGTTTGAAGTGTCTGAATTTCTTTGTCCAAGGTCCCTGCAGGGATCTGTACCAGTCCTGAAAACGGCAACCCACCATGTACTGTTTAGGCTGTAGTATCAGTTTTAGGTGGAGAAAAATAATAAGAAACCTTAGGAAAGCAATAGGGTTCCACAGCTCCGCTGGATCTGTGAACCTGTGAATCTTTTCCCAGCGCCCTCGGGCTTGGACCCCTAATAAAGCAATTTGGAACTCAGTGACTCTCACATTTTACACCATAAGGGGTTTATAATTGAGATACCTCTACGCATGCAGACTCAAAGCCACACGTGATGCACGTGTGTACATAAAACACACATGTGCGTAGATACATAGTCTAACAAACTTGTTTAACATCAGAATATCTATGCTTCCAAACAGCAATTTCCCATGTTTTTCTATGGGCTTACTTTGTTGGCAGAGGTTGGTGCAATATAGTAAATTTTTCTGCTGCTTGTCTAAAAATAATTGTCAAAAAGTTAAAACTTCTCGAAGCAAACGGCCACAAACCACATTTAAGGAGCCAAGCAGTAAAAACTGAACCAGTAAAAGAGAGAAAGAAGAGTGCAAGGGAGAGAAACTGAGGACACAAATCACTCTACAGCCTGCATTATAATGACATGGTCACATAAACGCATGGCAAATGAGGGACCCGGGCCAGCACTTTACCTCTCAGAGCTCAGGACCGCCATGGGGAGCGAAGATACGAGGCGGGAAAGAGTGCCCATAACAATGGGCCGTGTTTACACTGGCAGAGCTGGCTTTGTTTTCACTGGGCTCTGCAGGCCAGAGTGTGTGTGTGTGTGTGTGTGTGTGTGTGTGTGTATGTGTGTGTGTGTGTGTTAGTGTGTGTGTGTGTGTGTGTGTGTGTGTGTGCGCGCCATGTGCTGACCACTGCAGAACACAGTTGGGATAAAACCCTGTAAGCCAGAGGGGATATAATGAAATATTAAACCATGGTAAATCTGAGATGAGATCAGACCTGGGCCAATGTTTTAGGGCAGAGATTTTCAACAGGGGGTCTGGGACGCCTAGGGGGTCCTCAGAGTTACTGCGGTTTAAAAACAAAGAAAAAACATTAGATACTGGCCTCTAGGTTAAGTAGTCATTAAGACAGCCATCCACCGATACAGTTAAGGTTTTAAGGATTCACTATGCCACATGTTTAACATTAAAAACATGATTTTAATAATCAGGCCAACAACTATTATTTTGATTGCTAATGCTATAAAAAAGGTATGTAAAAAGGCTTTAAGCCGCCCTACACGTTAATGTAGGCCCAGTTTAATATGCAACTTCATTTACACAACATATGTAGTAGGGGGTCCCTGCTCGGTCTTAGTTTTCAGTTAACGGGTCCTTGCTTTAAAAAATGTTGAAGATCCCTGTTTGAGGGCATTCTTTAATGTTCAGTCTGCATTAGCTCTCAGAGATTTTCTTAAGTCTTAATGTGGTTACACTCATTTAAACTACGCTCTATCTTGGGTGAAGCAAGAATTATCCGCAACTTGAGCGAGGTCGGATTGAGATTTACTGTCTATTCATAAAACTGCAATGAAAGACGGGAAACTGTAAAATAGAGTGTGTACAACACACACTTTTGACACTAGATGGGATTCGTTTGCACTCCTGAGGCCACGCCTACATTGATGTAACATAAACAATATGGAGAGTTTTGTTCCAAATCAGATTTGAAAAAAAGCACAGATATTTAGCGGATGACGTAAGTGCTTTGATGATAAAAATGCACACTTTGGGTAATTATTTTCCCTTTAAGGGGTATATAGCATTTTGGAGGAAAAGCAAAACAATGAAACAATGAGCTGGCATATGTGAACATATGTGTAAGAAGTCTGAGCAAAAGCGTCTGGTTTCAATCAGCACACAGCCAGTGCCTACTTAATCTACAACATTAAAGACCCAATATTCACTTGATAGACACGCACAAACACATCAAGGCAATGCATCAACTACTCAAATTAATGTTTATAGACACAATTAGACTCACAAAATGTTTTAGCTCTTTCTCCTGCTCCCCACTCAGACACCACCGAGACAGGCGTGCAGACATCTGCACGTTCACATTCCCAAGCCCATCCACCCACAAGTCCATTTTTTCACTGAGCTAATGGGATTCCTGTAGAACAACATGCAAGGTATATAGAGCAGAAGCCGAAGGTGTTGAGATTGCATTCCTCCTCTCTCCCTTTTTCTTCTGTCCCTCCAACCCCCAGCATAACACTCTAACAGCATCCAGCTGACGGCAGCTGATTGGGCTCAAGCGTGTGTGACTGTTTTTCCACATCTGACATGCAAGAAATTGACTCTATTTTCAATATACAGATATAAGTGTGTGTTGTTTGCATGAGGATCGCAGAGTAAAGAATGTGAGAGTTTGTGTGAGTGGCTTAAAGAGATGCAACCCCCCCCCCTCCTCCCCCTCCTCCCCCTGACCTGAGCCAAGCTGGGGCAGAAGTCATGTTTATCTTCCCACAAATCAATGCACTGCCTCGGCCTCTCACTGTGAAAATGAATGGCTGCATGAGTGTCAACATATGTAAAAGCAAGTATGCTTGCATGGCTAAGAGCGTGTCACAGGAAGCGTCCCAGGATTAACACACTCATTCTCCTCTTGTGTATAAAAAGCAGACCTGGTAACGAGACCTTTATCAAGGGACTGGTGGTTGAAGCTGAGGGTTTTATCTGGTTCTGTTCCATTTGTATGTTAGTGTGGGCAATCTAAACTCCTCTGCTGCCTGTGTATGTGTATGTGTGTGTGTGTGTGTGTGTGTGTTTGTGTGTGTAGTAGAGAGTTACAACATACATTGGGACCGCAGTAACCTTAAAGGAGGCTATAGCGGCGCATACCAGTGGTTAGTTGAAGGTTTTAGCCCATTAAATACTGTACAAACTAATCTAACTTACATAAATAGTAATAATTTACATGGCTCTCAACAATTTTCCAAAGCATGCCATATTTTTTAAATTAAATCCCCACCTTCAAGACAGCCCTTGATTTACATGAATTCCCATAAATGATACACAAAACAGCTAGATAAAAACAAGTGTTGGAACAGATACATGTTGCTGATATTTTAACATACTAGTCTTATAAACTTTAAGAAGTTGAATGTATAGAATCATTAAAGTTGGCTTTTAAAGGAACACGCCACCGTTTATTTAAATAGTGCTTTGGCTGTGCTTCCACCTAATATAGTGTCAATGTCTGTTTAGGAAATTGTCTTAATCTGCATGCCTATTTGCACTCGTTGTGAATACGCAGGCTACAAGAAGAAATAAGGTTGTTGTTTTTTTGTTGGCTCACTTTTACTCACAACACGCTAACCGGCAACATAGGATTCTACTCACTACACTAAGCTAACTAGCGGCACTAAAGCATGCACCGAAACAAAAAATGCGTTGGCTCACCTATCTACAATTAGGGGAGACCGTGATAAGCCCTATTTCAACAAACAGTGGCATGTTCCTTTAAAGCCCACGGATAAACAATGAACATTAGTTGGGAACGTTACCACTCGGCGCACTGCCATCAATGTGTCCTTTAGCAGGGCTCTAAATCCCCCCCAAAAACCCTTCTGGAACTCATCTAAGGCCATTTGTTGAATACTGGCTATGCTAGAAAGTTGACTACAGTGATTGTTTGTAACTGTATGAATAACAAGCAGGCACAGTTCAGATAACCTTTACAAAATGTTATGAGAACAACGCCTCAAATCCCTAAGATCCAGCAAAGGTTCAGCTTGGTCTTTTGGCACAGATGCATGAATGCTTAATCAAATCAGTGGTCTCAAGTTATCAAGCCAGCTTGGATGGTGTAGGCTAGAAATGCATTAAGCTGGCATGAGCTTCTTCTGACAAGAACTGTCTGCTAAAAAGGCTTGTGTTCATCCAGCATGCTTTAATACAATACAGGTATTTTTACCGGGAGACATAGCTGGATGATGGTCAGAATGTGGTGACACAGTCTAAAAGCATCCAAACTTTGGGGTAGTGAAGGTTGGGAGTACATTCCAGGATGGAGCGAGTGGAACAGCTCAACCCCCATCCTGCTTCCCTGAGTCCCCTGCTCTGCATTCTGAAATGTTTCCCCATTTACTTTAATGGATAACACACAACCCTGTGAGACACACAGAAATGCAAATGTGTACACACACACACGCAGACACACACACACACACACACTCACACACACATACACATGCACACACACCACAGCATGGGCTCTGAACGCAATCGCTCTCACTTCCCAACAACCATCAGCTAGACTCGAAAATCTCAGCTGTTTTAAACCCTCCTCCCATGTGCACATACACACAGTTGGTGTTTTAACATAGATGCAGAGACAGAATAGATGATCTCTTGACATTGTGGGGTCATAACAATCAGTGAGAAATTACCTCAGTTGTGGAGCTCCCCCTTCAGACCCCACACAGACAAGAATCCCTCTAAGGTCTCCAACACTGACAATAACCTCAGTCCCAGTTTGAAACATGCACAAAGACGAGGTTCTGACTGTAATGATAATCAAATTACAGAAATACATACATTTATTAATTCTGCCCTAGAATTTCATCATCACTAAATCCAACCTAAACATCTGGCACTTTTGGTTGCCTATACTAATCATGCCAGTTTGTATTTTATTACAACTACCCAGATGCAAACTGTAATCTGGACTCAAATTTTCAAGAGCAGTTATCAGTGTTTATCTTAAATAATCAAAACCGTGTCAAACTAGACATACAACAACACATTAAAACAATTCAGCAAAAACACAATGCAGTTTAACCATTTTTTAACTTAGTTTGCTTATATAGAAGGGTTCTGGGTCATAATCAGCAGCTAATTTGTGTTTTTTCTTTTCTCAATTTCTTTCCCTAACTCTATTACTGAAACAATTCTGAGCCGTGTTTGCACTAAAGGACCTTTAGCACTGTAAACAATGGTGATCAGGATTTTTGGGCAGCAGGAAGTTTTGCATTTGTCATAGGGACCTGAAATAGATTTTTCAACAGTCTGCTTCCTTTAAAAAATCTGGGTATTATTGTGTGAGCTTGACATCACCAACTGACCACACTAGGCTAAAGCTGCCTCACTGAATGCATAAATAGCCTCTAATGCTCTAATGTTTGTATTTCCATGTCTTACTCGGCTGGACGTGGGAGAGGCACACTGTCGCCGTCAGCACTGCCACATCATTATCTCATGTGCCACTGGGTCAACAAGGATGTGACCATCGCTGACTCATCAAATCACGCCACCCGCCTAAAATTTACTCCTTCATATCAGAGTCGTGAGGTAATGGGACGCTTGCTTTGGATTGGGTCAGAGAGCTGCTGAGGTTGTGAAATGACAGAGATCATCATTTGTTGTTGCTGACATAGAACAGAGAGAGTATAGATAGTGGCAAGACCCGTCTAGACACAATCGTGACAGAAATAAAGTCAGCAACATTCACATCAACACATGTCATGGCTGATCTAAACAATAGTGCTATCTTTAGCAGACTGCAACAACTGCTCGTACATGGCAGTTGATAAAATCAACACTTTAAGTCCACTGGGACATGAGTAATGAATGGCATTTTGGTGAAAGATAAACTATGCTTAGCTAAAAGTAGCCCAGTTTATCCCTCTCAATATACCAATAGGTCTCAATTTAACCTTTCATGCAGTGTACAGTCATCTTTGTTATGTGTGGCTGTTACAAGTGTTTCAATGAATGTTGGGATGTCGACATTCTTTCGTTCTCTCTCAATCTCTTGCATGCTTGAATACATCAAAAGGTATGACTGATAGAGCCCTAAAGTGACAATAAGATGGAGCAAAATTGATTCCAGTCTCTGGTGTGGGAATTGTTGTCCTGTTCAACACAGAGTTTTCCCACTGATTGTCTATATAGCATGAGAAAACATGTCATCAAGACTCCTGAAACACACCATGATGGTGGTGTACTGTGCAACAGGGACGGGCGGATAGATACCTGAAGTATCGAGCCACCAAATGCTGTACCACCACTAAGTTCATACCACCAAAACATAAGCGTTTTTTTGAGTAGCGATAGTAGGGTCAAAAAGATTGATACCAAAACAATGTAGCCATCCAAAATCAAGTTCTGGGCCTAATCCTTTCACAATTTCAACAATTTCAAAATGGACATACACCAAACATCTCGAAATGTTGTTAGAGATGACTGTAGAACAAGTTGACGAGATGGAGTCGTTTAAGAAGCAAAGCTCTGCTTCACTCCATCAACAACAGATAGTTAAACGAGGTCAGCACCTAGCCTGCTGAATGGGCCTCTTTGATAAAGCTATCCCCATTTAAAGAAGTTAATTGAGATGGGTGGGGACAAAGATAATATGGTCCAGGCATTGTAACACATATACCCTGGTGTAGTTGATATGTCTCTGAAGTGTTATCTGTTTTGTCCATGTGAATGTTCTGATTGCACTTAATACCAGTAACGTCATATTTTATTGATTAGAACATGTTCTTTCTCCTCTCCACAATCAGTGAGTGCACAGACATTGGCCCCGTGGCTGGTGAAGTAAAGTCATTTAGTCCAATGCACTGTACATTTAGAGCGCTACATTTTAAAAAGGAAATCAAACCATATTTAATTAACAATACGTACCCTTGTGAGTTGAGGCAGTCCGTGTGACCACATGTTAAAAGGATAGTTGCGATTCTTACCTCAGAGTTACATGTTTAAGACCCTCTCCATGACGCATTGGCTTTTCAGTAAACACCCAGAACTGACTCGATTTGATTGGAAGCCATTGTGCTAAATGACGGCACCACAGCAAAATAAAACAGCGGTTTGTTTTAGCATCTGTGTCATTATATGCTCTATGATTTGATGTACACTCGATCACTACCTCTTTATCATTTGGGTAAAACACTACCACCTGCCTCATATAATGCTTGTCTATCATAGGTGCTTCTGTGCCCTGTCATTGTCAGGTAATTAGAGAAAGGCCTAAGTGAGAGTGAATCACAACTGGTAGTATTCTGCCTAAATGTTGTACCCTACCTCTTCCACAGAAAAAGAACCCAAGCAGTATGTGTAAGCTAGGGAGGCATTTTTTTCTCCATGTGTTGACAGGGTGCTGGGCCATATTAGTGGTCAGGCCTGGACAGAGATTATGACAGTGAGGTCTGGGTCAGCCTCAATCTGTCATCGGTCTTATCACCAAAAGTGTACGCAGCACACACATGTATTACCTTCTGTTTAGCATTTTACTTCAACGCTGGACTTGAGCCAGGTATTGTTTGAGGTTTTTTGAGAAGACCAATGGTGCCAAAATTCAACTAATTTTTTTGTTTTCCTTATTTGACAAAAGAAGCCACATTTGTTGAATGCTGTCTATATTTAAGCAGCCATTTACAATATTCACCTAAAAAAACACACTAGACTGAACCTCTCCCATTTGAGCAGACTTTTAAAATTACTTTTCTCTGGACTATTATTAGAGCACGCTCTGAAAATAGACATTAGCAGGTGGGTGCTATTACAAGCTACACTGAGCAGAGAGAAGAGAAAGGGAGGACATGAGTGAAAAGAGAAGAAGCAGCTCCACAAACCATTCCTTTCCTTTCTTCACTTGATGCTTTGGGTTGTTTGGCACACAGGAGCACTGAATACATATAATGTTGTAGCTGGGTTTCTCATTAAAAACATACACTTGTTGCAATTATGTGAACAGCTGTATGCTCATTGGGTCCATAAATGAGGATGATGATAATGAATTATGCGTCCATGTGCTTCTAAACTTTGGCATTGGAGACTTTCTAGGTACAGCTAGGTATTGGTTTGTCCTGCTGTCTATATTTCCTGTTGAATCCAACATGTGTCCTGTCTTCTTCTTCTGCCCCTGTCAACTTAGCCATGGTATATGAACAACTTGAGCCACAACATGTGCAAATGCATGTCAAGGGTTAAGAGTGTAGAGAAAAAGAGCACGAGAGAGAGGATTGCCAGAGACACTTTTACACCAGTCTTTAAAACAAACACCTGCTGTTGTGGCTGAAGTGCCGGTTAAACATCTGAGATCCTGCAGTCTGTAACCGCAAGGCTGTTAGTAGATAATGAAACTGAGCTAACAGAGCTACAACATTACACACTATCTCATGTCCTCAGGTCATAATTTGATATCCTGCACGGGCACACACATCAAACTTGCAGCCAGAGCTGTAGTGGGGGGTAAACGAAACATAAAATACTGTTTGCCCAACTCTCAGACTCAGCACCTATGAGGATTTACGTAAAGTATACATCTGTTAGTGTCTTGACACTAGGTTTCCTTTCTCAGTTTCTATTGCAAATTTTAATAGGACTGTTTCAACTCTTGATTTCACTCAACCACATCCTAGAATACAAAGCACACCTGGCTGCAGGAGATGGTTAGCTCAAACCTCAAACCTTGCCTTGTAGTTGGGTCAGAACAAGGTCAAATCACGTTCCCACCACAAAAAAACTTCTCAAGAATTTGTGACCGGATTTATCTTGTTGCATCAAGAAAATTTCAATTACTATCAGTCATTGTATCAATAGATCTGGTCACTATGAGCATAATTGCACCTTGTTGTAACACCTCCATTGGTAGTGTTACTTTCTTGCGATCCAATCAACATTATCCAACCATTATCCTTATTGGGAAGAGACGTTTTGAGGAGTCTACCTAATAGTTGTCTATATCATCAATTGGTTACTATTTTAATTGTTTCTTCATTTTGAAATATCACTGGTTTGTGTAAAAGTAAATGTGCAATACATCTACATTTGAAGCCAATAACAGATTATTAGAGGTAAAAAGAAAAATGAAAGCACAACAAAAATGCAGCAGGGTTAAAGGATAGATGGAGAGAGTAGTTTTTACCCACAATTCCTTATCATTACATCCCTGAATACTGTAACTTATATCTCTTTACCCAACAGACTCAAGACTCGCCGGATGACAAAGAGCTCCGCAGCAATACAACCCAGTGCAGATTGTGTGGGACAGCATTTCAAAATAAAATACACAATGCTCCCAGCGGATCATATTTCCCTGCACTACACCTTGAAAATGTCATAATGGGCGGAGACAGACCTGAAGTCAACAGGTCAGCGGTTTTGTGATGCTGTTTATAGAAACTACATCCTGTTATATTGTGCAATCATAGGTGAAGCTGGCAGTCATGGCCGCAGCTGTTTCGCAACAAATCCTGATCCGGTGGGTATTGAAGGACAGCAGAACACGCTACAGTTGGTGGAAATCCAGGGTGAGAAGATTTTTCTTCTCAATCCCCATCCCAGTCTGCAGTATTTTCATTCCAGCTGCTGTAAATCATTCCGGTATCAAACAGCTACAGAAACACTTCCACACTGGGCCAACTGTGACCTACAGAGTTAAAAAAAAAAAGCAATTTCATCCGTGATGGATGTGTCTTTCTTTCCCATTGCGTTGCTGCAGCGTGTTCGGTGCAGATTTGACATAAGGCAGACTCACACAAGCATGTACTACTGACACACGGATTACCACTTTAACTCACACACACATTACGCAGAACACCTTTTCAGAACATATTTTCAACCCCGAGACAGAAAAGTTGTAGTGGAAGGGATGGAGAAAGAAGAAGGGAGACAAGGAGGGAGACAATTAAGACTTTCTATGAGGGTGATGCAGACCGATCAGCTTAAACCAAACAGTCTGAGATATGTGTGTCCATTATGTCGATGTACCATTAATAAGTATTGCATGAGGAATACAAATGACACATGGAAATGTGAAAGATAAGGAACATGCAGAAATTTAAGAAAATAGTTTGACAGTTTGGGACATAAGCTAATTTGCATTTGGATTGGCTGGGAGTAGTTGCTAGGGAGTAGACACTGTTCCCTGCAAAGAAATAGTCCGGCACATAACCCTCTGTAAAATGACGAATTTTTTTTTTTTTTACACTTTGGTTGTTTGATTGGTTAATCAAATGACACAAAATGTTAATTAGTGAGCTTTAGTGTTGCTTGGGGATTTTGTTATATTCAAACAGAGCCACACAAGCTGTTTTCTTGTTTCTAGTCTTTAAGCTAAGCTACCCTTCTCATGGCTCACGCTATATATCTACCCTTCAATGCGCCGTGTCAATCTTCTCATCTAACGATTACATACCTGCTAATGAATTTATGCTGACAAATAACAGTGCTTTGTTTTCTGATAATTTCACTAAATCATTTCATGCATGCAGGGTTAAGCATATGCCAACTTTGTGAGGAGCCAGAGTTTACACTGAAAGGATTCTTGGTAGTTAGAGGACCACCCATGAATTCAGCAGCACTGACCTTTATAGGGCAACTGTCATATTAACACTGACAGGCATTTTATTAGGCAAATCAACAAGTAGAACTCTTGTGATCAAAACACAGAGCATGTGGTTGTCTGTAATGTTTTTAAAGGGGTCTCTGCGACTTTAAAAAGTCTTTGTACTTTTATAATGCAAGAAATCACATCAAAATCACATTTGTTCTGACATCCCAGCTACGTTTCTGTAGTCAAACTATTATTAAATGTATTCATCCATAACCAACACATCTTAGAGAGCAGTTTTATATGCTAGCAGAGCTGTTATTGCATCTTTTATTTAGAGATCAAAATGCTTAAAAGCTTGGGTAATGTTTAAAACAATAGCCGACTTGAATCAACCTCACACTTCTGAAATAGTATTTCAATGTAGCCTACTCTAAACTACAGTGAATCTGGCACAGACAACAACATAGTCCTGATGTGTTTGCTTGCATCAGCATAAAAAGTAGCATCCCAAAATGTGTCTGGTTTGGCTACGGAGGCCAGGATTCATAGCGGCCTCACTAAACAAACACAACTTGGAGGTCTGGCTTCACTTTGACTGATGGACATTATTATGCACCGTCGATTAAAAACCAACACACTGGCAGAGTGTGAGAGGTCCAGCTTTTCAGTGTGGGCCTAGGGGTGGAAAATCCCCATATGAAAGAGTTATACAGGGAAAGAGAGTGAAAAAGTAAAAGACAATAAAGTGAGATCCTGAGGCCACTTTTGTTTGACGGACAGGACAATCTATTTTTTTCTCATTCGTTGGTTGAACTGTCTAATGACAAGATGCCAACTTTCCACTTTAACAGTAACTGCACTGACAGCAAAGCTAAGTGCTCAATGGACGTTCATTTTCCTTCATTGTCTTAGACAGCAAGTAAAAGAAGAGAACAGGGACTGTCCAGGTTCATCTAACCAGCTCTATTATTGTTATAAGTGGGGAAGAAAGCCAAGATCCAAACAGAGACTGCCCCCCTACAGACGACCTAACAGTGGTCAGACACAACAGCCACTATTACCAAGCAATACTGTACGCCTGATTAGAGAACACATTATTTCACACTGTTTAACACAGATAAGTGTGAAAAAGACTCTAGATAGCGGAGATAAGGCATTACCACACACTCAATATGAATCAATGATCCACAAGTCAGCGGCTCCCACACACTTTGGCTGAACCATGTCTACTACATCACACTTGAATCACATGAGAGCACATGGACCACTTTGTACCAACATAAATGACTAACTGTATTAGGATAGCAGCTAATCATAAAGCCTACAATAGCACACACACACACACACACACACACACACACACCTCAAGAGTAGCAGAACCCAATCAGGCGCTGGTGTCATGTTGCAGACAGGAAACAGATGGCCTGCTGGGAAAAAAAAGAAGGAAAAAAAAAAAGCATGCCAGAGAAGGCCAGAGAGAGTGCTTTCCTTGCTTTTCTTCTCCTTCCATCCCTCCTTCCATCATCCCTTCATCCTCGTTTGGAAGAAAAAGGGAGAGTGAGGCGGAGGCGGTGTTTGGAGGCTAGATCAGTGGGCTCTGGCTCGAGATCAGAGTGACGGAGTTCTCTGGGAGACTTTTAAATACCGGCCCAGCATGGCTCTACTGTACTGGGCCAGGCTGGGGCTCGGAGCCTGCAGGCTATTCAGGATTATTTAGAATATATTTTAAGCCTTTGGGGAATAATACTCCTATCTAGTACATTGTGGATGTTGGTTTGCATATTATTGAACATTGGTCAGACCAGCTGGGGCTAGCGGTTTCCCCTGTCTTTCAGTCTTTATTAAGTTGGTGAGTACAATGTGATATAATATAGAACTAATAGCCCAAACTATTCAATTAGATCCTTGTCATGCTTTAATTCTTCTTTAAATTTCAGTTTTTATACTCTTACTATCAAACAGACGTGGATTAAAAAACAGACAATCGGTGGTGCCTGAATACCATCAGACACATTGAACATGTGACCTGTGAGGTTTACTTCCTCCAAAACAACCTCCTGACCTTTGCCAGGTCCACAGGACTGACCCATCAGCTGCTGATGACTGATAACCTTTGACTCTGAAACAGCTATCAGAGATCAACATTGTCTTGAGTAAGCTTTCCCTCCACAGAGAACGCGTTGATAAGTGGATTGACCCTGGCTGTCTGAGGTCGTGATAAATAACATGTTTATTTGAGCTCCGTGTCCTAGGTTTTTCTTAGATCTCTAATTTCAGATTTTTATCATTGTGAAGCTTCTCATGCCGATTTCAAGATCATCTGATGTAAAGAAAAGTCTTGAGTCAGGGGCTAAGGAGAGAGCAATTGATCAATTTGGCTGATGTGAAGCTCCTCTTCTTGACGTTTGAGCATATAATGCAGTTAAACTCCAAGTGGTGCTTAAATAAGCACATAAATGTTTGATTTACAAATATGTACTAATTGCAATACAAATATCCAAACATTTTCCATTCACGCCATAAAGTTTGCTTTGTCAGTTTCTTTCAAAATGTTTCAAAAACTGTTTTGAAGTATTGGCAAAGTTTCGGATTGAACATGTGAAATATCTTCATTCTTAACAAATTTACAGACATGTATATCAAAAATGATTATACCATTACTCATTATTTGTATACTATGTTTCAAAGTCTATTATTCTACTAATATCCTGTATCAGCAAAGCACCTTGAAACTCTTCTACATTCAGCAGCAGCTATTTGTTGTAATATTACCTACACCTCTTGAAGTTAAGACATCAATGGCATAAAATCCAGCCTTTAAAAACGTAGTGCTTTGTTAGAAATCACTTACACAAATTAACTTACAGCAGATGTTCATCCTTCAAAACCTGCCTTACATCTGCAGCTAGTCATTTAATGCTTCATTCAAAAACCCTGCGCTGTAAAATCTACAGACATCATTAAGCATGTCTGCTAATTTCTAAAACCTGAAATACAGCAGCGATAAAATTACTAAGGCAACGCAATCCAAAACACATGTATTCTGTATACTGAAACCTCCTAAATGTGGGCCGACATAAAACACATCTTCTCAGAGTCTCTTCATTAAATTGGCACCCTGTAATCCTGCTGCATAACATTTCAACCTTTATTGGAAGTCTTGGGTGGATTGTTGAGGAGTGTTTGAGCTTTTTGAAAGTCTCCAGACTTCTAATAAGAAGTCAAGTAAGCCAAAACATAAAACACTGTTGATACAAAGACTGCTCCGTCTCTCCTCCTCTGTCTGTCTTTGTCTCTCTCTTCTGTTCCTGTCTCTTTCTCAATTCAATTAGGTCGTAAAAAATCACTGTAAGTTGGCCAAAGCCTGCGAAATAGGGTTCATATATTTCAAACTATATGCTGACGATTAACTACTTAAAATGTGTTATACTGTCTCTCCCTCTCTGAGCCAATGGCCCTTTCTTTTTTTCTACCATGCCACTAAATCCTCCTCTAAATCAAGTTTCTCTGCCTTCTGCAGTCCAGGCAGCATATGTTGCTGGACTCATAGCAATCCTTCCCTCTTTTAGAACAAATTGAGTTTAATGAGGGTGAGGAAGGGTGAGCTGAGGGGGAGGAGAAGGAAAGAAGAAGGGAGGGCTGTAAAACACACCACATGCAACTCCATGCCAATCCCCTACGAGGAGAACACAGCAGCATTACCAAATCCAACAGTAATACGTGCTGGCCAGAACCAACACCTACTGAAACAGGAAATCACTGCATGGCAAAAACACATGAGGGATTTAGTCTTTAAATGTAAATTTCTTCACACACTTTGTTTTAGAGAAATACACAATTATAAAATTGAATCTAAAAAGAAAAATCTGAACAATCCTTTTTGTATTCATGTGAAACAGAAACTATTTGCGTAGTTAATGCCGTTGTCAGAGAACAGTCCCTTCGCTGACTTTGAAACTGTCACAACTGCAAGTATACATGCAGAGTCATACACCATCAATCTTTTTGACCCGCGTCTTACACACACAAACCTGGCCGTACAGTCAAGTGAGCAAACATACACACACCTTTGGTAAAACACTGACATAACACACATATTTGGAATGCACCTCAACGCTGGTCTTTTTTGCTCTGGTCATGGTGCAATGCTCTGGTTTATTTTACTGTACTGTGAAAGTTCTTCTAAGGCCAGCACAAACAGGAAAAAAACCACAGACACACACACATACACACACAGACACCCACACACACAGAGGGGCAGCGTCCTTCACCCTGACCAGGTTGCCTTAGAAAGGATTAAGGATTAATTTTCCTGGGTGAGCATGGCTTGCTAAAGGGCAACTAATAAAAAACCGAAAGCCTGCTGAATAAAGCCATTCAAGAACTTCTCTGGCACGGTTCACATATTCCAGACTTGAGCATGAACAAGACACACACATGCTGTCTGTGTCATGGTTTTGCATATTACAGTTTCCTGTTTTATTTTGTAGTCTGTTTTTCTCCCTCGTCATGTCTTGTTTTACTTCCTGCCTTGTGTTTTCCCGCCTTTGTGATTGTCTGCCCTTCCCTGATGTGTTTTGCCTGTTCTTGAGCCCTAGTGTCACCTGTCCCTTGTTCACGTCATTACGTCTTGTATTTAGCCTCTGTGTTGTCTTTGTCTGTTGTCAGGGGATTGTATTGTTTTTGGATTATGTGTGTGTAAATCTACCCGTTGTATCTGTGTTCCAGTTTTTTGGAATTCCTGTTCTTTTGCTTCCTTTACATTCTGGATTGATTTCTGTCTAGGCAAGGCAAGGCAGCTTTATTTGTTAGCACATTTCAGCAACAGGGCAATTCAAAGTGCTTTAAATAAAACCAGTTAAAAAAGCAGTTACAAATAAAAACAGATAAAACAGAAGAATAAACAGTTAAAAATAAAATAAAATAAGAGTAAAAGTTACAGTGCAGTATAAGGAATTAAACATTAAAGAAATGAACATCATCATTTAAAGAAAGGCAACATCAAAAAGAAAGGTCTTCAACCTTGATTTAAAAGAACTGAGAGTAGCAGCGGACCTGCCGTTTTCTGGGAGTTTCTTCCAGATATGAGGAGCATAGAAACTGAACGCTGCTTCCCCTTGTTTAGTTCTGACTCTGGGGACAGAGAGTAGACCTGTCCCAGATGACCAGAGAGGTCTGGGGGGGGTCATAGTGTAGTAGCAGATCAGAAATGTATTTTGGTCCTAAATCTTTTAATGATTTATAAACTATCAAAAGAACTTTGAAATCACATCTTTGAGGTACAGGGGGCCAGTGTAAAGACTTCAGAACTGGAGTGATGTGATCCAGTCTCTTGGTCTTAGTGAGGACCCGAGCAGCAGCGTTCTGAATCAGCTGCAGCTGTCTGATTGATTTTTTTAGTGAGACCTGTAAAGACCCCGTTACAGTAGTCAAGTCTACTGAAGATGAAAGCATGGACAAGTTTTTCCAAATCCTGTTTACCCATAAGTCCTTTAACCCTTGATATATTCTTAAGGTGATACTAGGTTGACTTTGTAATTGTCGTCATGTGGCCGTTAAAATAAATAAAATCTAGAGGACTAGTTTGGTTGTATATCTTTTTGTTTGGGATTAAATCCTCAAGCTCACCACTTTCTGCCTGGCTGTCTCTGCATTCTGGCCCTCCAATTCTCAGAACCTCCATGACAGTTTGGATAAGTGCATGAAAACTTCTTCTAGTGTTAAACTCGGAACGTGCATCATTATGCACAGCGTAGCTCAAACTTCCAAGTTAGGTAAAATTCATAGAAACATTTGTGAGTGAATCCACAGACAATGTATGTAATGTGTTAATGGGAATAAACGATTCTCCTGCTGGGAGATAAATGACTCCCCACAGCTATAAGGCTCCTCAAACAGGGAAGTATAGGGTTAGATATGGGGCACAGGAGAAGCCCACCACCCCCTGCAAGCAGCTGCATGTTGATGCTGAAGAATGTAAGGAAGTTATTTTTGGGGGGGGGGGGGCACATCTGCTTCAGCAATCAGGAGACCCCCTCACCTCCCTTTACATCTTAAAATGACTTAAGGAAGTAAGGAAGGAAAGAAGAAAGGAAGTCAGAGAAATGGTAGGAAGGAAGGAAAAATGGAAAAAAAAACTCTAGAAGAGTGGAAGACATTAGGAATGCATGCTGAGTTTCAAAAACAGAGAACAGAGAAGAAAAGGATAACAAAAATGAAATCAAGGGTAAAAAGTTGGGGGTTGGAAAGGAAAGAGAGCTTTGCTTCACTGTGAGAGAACCAGGCCAAAGCTTAGTACAGTGCCAGGTTCCATTCAGACTAGACAAAGTAAATAAAACCACTTGATGAAAAAGCAAAAGGAAGCCAATGGATGGTGGAAAAAAAGCACTCCAATTAGGGGGGTATGAAGCTATGCCATGTTATAGGGATGAAGGGAGAGGAAACAAGAAGGTCTGACTTTCTGTTGTCACTTGTTCTGAGCAGTCGGGCTTATCTGATGGCCGGACACAGAATTACAAAGATTATTACAGCATTGTAAACATGAAGTCACATCTGTACATGTGTGGGTAATAAGTGGGAGAAACAGACACCCAAATAATCATTTCTACTGTCAATCATCCCCTCCATCTCTACAGGACATCCAGACTGCTGTTTCTGACATATTAAACAAAAAGCACGTTAACATTCAGCTAATGAAAATGAGCGCTGGAGCAGGCTGGGCTTAATCCAGTTCCTGTTCCGTCAGCCTCTGGCCCGCCCTCTCTTCTCGTAACCCAAACCACACACTAATTCATAAATTACAAACAAAGAGTCCCTTGTGGTTTGGGAGGGGCCGGGCCGGCACTGCAAACGGGCGCTACAGCTGAACGGCTACGTGTCAATTACAGGGAAACCTGGCTGGCAGGGAGAGGTAGGTGTGGATGCATGCACACACTAACAGGCTCACACACTCGCAAACAGCAAGGCAGGAGCACAGGCCTATGAACATGTTTGCAACAAACACACACACACACACACACACACACACACCACACACACTTAGGAAGCCATCTGAGCAATTTTGTCATGTTGGAGCCTAAGAAGTGACTGACTGAGCCATTGTCTGGTGTAAGCAGCTCGCTGGGTTTCCCGGCCCTGTTTACGAGGGCTGACATGCGTTAGGGTGGTGGACGTGCACCACCGCCATTTAAGGCAGGCTTTTGTAAAAAAACACGTTGAATTTTGGGAGACATTGCTACAATTGTGCATGTGGATTAAACATTAAACATATGCGTCACATAGAAAGGCTTTACACCGAGATAAAACTGAATTTATGGAATTACAGAGTATCTTGTTAGGCAATCTCCAGTTGGTCTCTAGGCTGAGTCCTTGGCCCGGGTCTGGGATGCGCATCCGACCCACGACCCTTTGCTCCTCCCCCCCTCTCCTGTCATTCTCCAGCTGATCTATAATAAAAATGGTAATAAAACCCCAAAATATAACCTCAAAAAAGGCTCACTTGTGAATCTTTTACGACCTAATTTGTTTCATTTCATTGTGATATACGTAGATCAAGGCTGAAGCACGGGGGAGACCACGTCTTTGCTGTAGTCGCCCACTCTGGAATGAGTTGCCTCTACATATAGGCTGGCCCCTACACTGCCTGTTTACAAGTCCCATTTTAAAACATATTTTTATTCACAGACTTTTAACCCATTAGAATAGTTGCTTTTCTACATCATGTCATTTTTCTATTAAAGTTGTCTTTAGTGTTCACTGTGTTCTTTCTATATTTTAGTTTTTTTTCTGATTGTACAGCACTTTTGTCTACTGTTGTTTTTAAATGGGCTTTATACATAAATTTGGATTGGATTTGGATATAGATTTCATCGCATAACCCAGCTAACATGCAACAAAAAAAGCTAAGTGATGAAATGATAAGTCAATGCATGGGCAATGATTATGATAATTGATCATTTCAGTTGTTTTTTAAAGCAAAAAATAGTTATTCTGTTTTATTTTGGGGTTTTGAAGGGCCGGTTTGGGCAAAGAAAGAAATCTGAAGACATCATCTTGGGTTCTGCAAATTGACAACCTTTTATCATTTTCTGATATTTCATAGCAAAAATGGTAATTGATTAAGGAAGTATTGAATCAGCAGATTAACCGATAATGAAAGCAGTTAAGTGACATCTTTTCAGTGAGCTCAGCCTTGCTGCCTGCTCTGAGTCAGCACCAGTATTTGCATTGTGCGAACGCCTCACTGCCGCTTGCTGTTGGTTTTACTGTATTATGCACCCGGTGGTTAATTACAGTGGAATCAAACTCCTGCCAGCAGAGCCTGTTCTCTACTAGCAGCTCATTAGGAAAACAACACTAACCATCTATGGAGAAACACACACACACACACACACACACACACACACACACACACACACACACGCACACACACACACACACACACACACGCACACACGCACACACACACACACACACAGGTGGAAACATGAAAATGATGTCCACTGTTCCTTTTAAAGTCCCTTTAATGATAAAGGTATCATCACTGAGTGGGTCTTTGTCATGTGCGTGTGTGTACTGTTTTCTGTGATGTATGTATGTGATCTCACACTGTTGGTACCTCATCTGTCTACATGTGAATCCTACAGTTCCCTGTCACAGTCTAATCCACTCGGTCTCCCACTCAGCTCTTGAGAACTTGTTTGTTCCCTTACGTTTCACACACACACCATCTTCCAAATAAATAACACACTCACACCAATTAATCCGCTCTTACGTTCTCACATCCTCAACAGCGAGAGCTGAGACAGCAGTGACAATCCTGAGTGCATCACCAAACGAAGCATTTCAACTACACAACATGCAAAAGGCTAAAAAAAAAAACAGAGTCTTATGACGGATTAAATATGCGGAGAAAATTACTTTTAAAGATTCAAAGTTTAAAGCTTTTTAGATCGACAACAGGAAGGATGATCCCATTTGTCAAATAACACAAAAATATCACAACTGTAGCACAGAAACCAGAAGGCAAAAGTATCCGGACAGCAGATTTACAGGGGGATTTAAGTGTGTTCAGACAGAGGACGAAGTGACACTTACACACACATAGCTGAATGGAAAATCCTCCGAGGTCCAGGCAGTAACTTTCTCTCTGAGCGTGTGTTTGTGTGTCAGTCTTGTCAAACACTGCTACCTCCTCCCCCTTTTCCGTCCCGCCAGGAGAGCTGGGACTAGCTTCGCTGTAAAAACAAGCGCTCACGTGAATAGTCCACCGCGGCTCCGACCACAATAAGAGAGCACAGCCCAAAAAAGGGAAAAAAGAAGACGGGAGGGAATAAAAATAAAATAAAAAGGGTAAGCCCCCTTTAAGAAGGTATGCTTTTTCAGGATGACTTCCCTCTTTTTAAACCAAACAGACTATGAAGAGAGTTTCCTTTTTTTTTTTACTTCCTCTCATCCAAAGAGAATAAGGCTTTTCTAATGCTTCTCCTCTTTTAGTTTCCCCTTCCTTCCTGCACTCTGGGAGAGAGAACGTTAAACCCGGCTTTAGACAACTGGAATGTGACAGCAGGAGAGAGTGAGGGAGAGAGAATGAGGTGGTGAGGGAGGGCGCGAGGGAAAGAGAGAGAGAGAGAGAGACAGAAGCAGGGGCTGGTAGTGTCCACCTACACAGCCCACTGCTGTGTGAGTGAGTGAGCATTCACAGAGAGGTAGGAAGGGGAGGGGAAGGAGCATGGAAAAGAGGAGGAGGAAGGGGTTCTGTGTGTATGCACGAGTGTGTGTGACGGGGAGTGAAAGAGAGAGAGATGAAAAAGAGTGCAGCTCCAGGATGTGACCTGAGAATTTCATTCAGCTCAGATTGGAGACCAGGGACTGTGGTGTGTAAGAGCTGGAACATGCTGCTCCTGCATGGCTGCGTGCATGGTCGGGTTGGGCCATATGACCATATATGCCATGAGACTTTATGAATCTGTCAGAGGGTTTTTCAAACTGTCCCTATCTGCCCCTTTATTATCTCTGGTTAAATTCAAAAATCAGTGAGCAGGACTGCTTGACTGCAATGTTGGCTTTTTATAGAGAAGTGCATTTGTTTATCGGTTATTTAAGCCACACATTTTCTTGATTGATTTACCAGAAAATGTACTACTTGTGACACAGTATATCAATATTGATATATTACATGATAAAGAATTTAAGCCAATATTGTGAATGCAGTTTTCCAATTTGTTTTCTTGACAGGAAGTTGGATCCACCCATCAGCCTGTTGGACGCCCACAGCTGTCTATGAACTGTTGAGATTTGGGAAAGCATTTACATTTCTTTTGCCAATGGTCTCATGTGTTAATTTTATGAAAACACTTTAGGAGATCCGTACATGATGACATGGTCTCTGTCTTCCAGCTATGTTTAGAGAGAATGTGCTTTTTGTTCCTAACACTTTGGATCAAAATAGATCAAATGAAATGTAGAGTTATATTGTAAACAAACATTCATAATTAAAAAAAAGTTACATCTACATTCAGTGTTTTTATCACGTTTCTTTCTCATGAAACATCTGTAAAGCTGATATCTCTATAAATCATTAAGACCCGTGTTTGCTAGATTGCAGTCTTCTTCTTCCCCCCCTCTCCTGGCGCATTGATTTGTTTTTCGGCACTGTTTTGCTGCGGACTGCCAGTCGCTGGTAGAGCGGGTTGCAATGCAACGTGCTTGTACATCCTTGTGTGCGTGCATGTGATTCAAACAAAACAGGGACTCTATCTTGAAAACATTGCTCAGTGGTGGTGCTAAGGGTAAAAAACTACACAGGGGTTCTTGAACTGTAATAGCTGTATTGACAAAATACAATATTCACAAATCAAAATGACTTGTTTTAGTAAATTGACTATTCAAACCAGAAAGCGCTGTTTATAATGCTTTTTTCGTAAAGACATCCCCTCCGGCTACTGTTGTTTAAAACATGTCATTGTAAATAAAGCTGAAACAGAAATATTTGGGAGGTGTGCATGTTGACTTCTTTGAGAGCCTCTGAGACCCACAGTTAACCAGAACACACCATTCTCAGAGTGGATCTGCAGTGACGTTTAAATGTATCCTGCATGCCCCCCTCCCACACACACACACACACACACACACACACACACACACACACACACACAAACAAATTCTCCCGTCTCCCTTCCTCTCTCCCTCTGTCCTCATCCACCACAGGAGGAAAACTGAAACCAGCCACAGACTGGAAAGCATTAGTCTGCCCCCCACCCCACCCATCTCTCCGATTCAACACACTATGTACAAACAAAAACAAAAACGGTAGATAATCACAAGAAGCGTGGAGAGTTGTGTTCGCCGTGAGAGCAGAGTGAACACAGTTTCCGACTTTGTGAAGCCGACAGTTGGCAGCCAGTTCTTGTCCAGAGCTTTGCTTATTTCGCAGTTTCCAGCCCAACAAAGAAACAGTTGCACATTTAGGAAAGCGGGCCAAGTAAAAAACCACAGGACAGGAGTGAAAGGGGGAGATGTTGTGTTGTTTGTGTGTACAGTGTTTGTGTATTCAGTTTGTGCATGTAGTGTATAATCCATTTATGCTTGTTTTCATGTGTGTATGTATGTTTGTACATGTTTTTGTGTGCAAACATGACTGTCTGCATGCTCCTATTATATTACATTTCTAAAGCAGACCAACAGCCTAAAGCCAAACGCAGAACATTCCTCTGCTCTGGAAAGCGCTTCCTATGTTGGGGGCTGGAACGGTTACAGGGACATAAGTGGCTTTGACTAGCGGCAGCAGAGTGACAGACCCCAAAATGATCATTAGAGAGGCCCTCTTTCTCCCTATTCCTAAACACAGCAGTGCCAATGAGACCTGTAGTCTCACTAAAAGTGCCACAGAGGCCACGACGGACTGAGTGGTCGGTATGGAGACAGTAGGACAGACAGGAGGGAAGCTAGACAAGCAATGTCATGAGACTGTCTGCACAATGAAGATAAAGGGGGAGGGGGGGGATCTGACAAGTGAGCATTTCTTCGAATCTACAGTGGTTAAACAGAGAATCTAATCAAATAATCATTAATTAGCTCAAAAGTACAAATCTCCACCTGATGCCACTGATAACACACTTAGCAACGACGACAATAAATACATCCACCATAGAATAAAAACAGTTTCCAGCCATAAACATGTTAAAACTTATCATCTACTGTGCTAATACTTTAGGAGATGACTTTCATCATCAAGGAGTCATACACTTTATAAGCAAACTCAGTAATCAAATTGTTTACTTGAGCAAAAGTAGAAATCCTACAATCCACAAATCACTTGTATGTACATTCTTTTTGTAAAGTACCTGTAACGATAACATCAATGTAGTGTAAGCATTTTGCTCTGAACAGTAGAGGAATAAAAGTATAAAGTAGTATGAAATGGAAATACTTGAGTGAAGTATCTCAAATGTGTACTTGAGTGATCTGTTCTATTGCACCACTGATCCTCATTGATTAAACCACTGAAACTTGCCATATACAAATATGATACAATATTATCTTGTTTCTCTTGTGATTCGGGTGCTGATGCACATTTTGACATTTGCCAACGCAACCGATGACCTTCTTGAATACCCCCGAGGTTTGAATTGAGTTCATCATACTCAGAGAACTGAAAGCTGGCTCAGTGCCTACAGTCAGCAGCAGTCACCTGTGTTATCTGGCTGTATCAGTACAGCTCTCTGTCGCTTGCCTGTGTTTACTAAGCAGTCTGTAGATAGTGGAATCAAAGCGTCTGGCTGGCACACAGTCTAGTTTACGTTCACAGCTTTGTCTATTTTTTCAATAACGGAACTTTTGAAGTTTTGGCAGCATGGCACAACACAAAGTGAATAGCGATGGATACAAAACCCCGCACAAAGGCCTAAGGGGAAAAAAACACTCGTAACTCACATTAGTCATAGGTACTGGAAACCTTGGAGAAAAGGTTTTATGGACGTTTATGGACAGGCCAATTGATTAGAAACTAAGGGTCCAAATAAGGAGTTATACATCTCTCGACTGTGATGTAGCAAGCCGAAATCAGCCATTTCATTTTGCTTAAGTTTTACTTTGCCTGAAGGGTTTGCTCAATTTTGACCTGCATTGCTAACACGCACAAATTAGAAATAAGCACCCCACTAGAAACTAGCCATGTTTATTCATGGTTTATTTTACTTATCTTATTTTAAATGAATTTAATACAATTCAAACTCTTTTTTCTAACTTTAATTCTAAGTAATTAATTCATTGCAATTTTATTTATAGTGTCAAATCACAACAGGAGTTCTCAGGACACTTTACAGATTAGGTCTAGACCACATTCTATAATTTACTAAAACTACGCCCCTAAGAACAAGCATTTGGTGCGACAGTGGTGAGGAAAAACTTCCCTTTTACAGGCAAAAACCTTGGACAGATGTACAATAAACGCTTTGTTTGAACAGATTTAGATTAAGTTGCATTTTATTTCAAATTAAATCAAAAGACTTTAAAGGATTAGATTCTAAACAGTGCAACTGCCTGTACCGTAGAATTAGCTTCAGATTAGCTTCTGTTACATAAAATTACATAAGGGAGCTGCCACCTGAAATGCCACTCTGAGCATCTCAGGAAGCAGCTACTAGTTCAGTGGATTGCTCAAAGGAACTACATACTGACTCAATCACTCCCCATGCCCAAATATATATATCTTCCTCAGATAGTCAGGGACATGAACCAGTCCACTTCCAGCTCTAACCCTGAGGCTATCGCCGTTGGAAATGGTGGACAGAATGGAGACAGAAGAAAAACAAAGAAAAAAGATGAGATGAAAGGCGATGAGTTTGCAAGTTGTGAGGGTGACATGGACAAGGAAATGGAGAACGTTGAAGGTGACAGAGTAAGGAAAGGACTGCAGACATCGATTATGCATAGCGTAAAAAACAACATAGAGAGAAAGAGAGAAAAACAGATAGAAAGAGAGAAAAATCAGGGACGCTGTAAGGACTTAAAAGGGAATTTGTTCAAGGTGCATTTAATCGGATTAACCTTCTTACAGACCTTCCCTCACGGCCAGTGACCACATCGTTTGGGTATTCAACTAGATTTGTAGAACTAGAACAACTAGAACACTACCTGAATCAAGGTCTGACTTCACCAGTTTTGTATTCGCTTGTTCACATTTGTGCCAATTTCTGTGTGTGTGTGTGTGTGTGTGTTGTTCTACATGTTGCCAAATCAGCCAGCAGATACCAGATGATGCCAGTTGATGAGACACGGTGCAGGTCCAGACATCAGCTGACTGAATATGCTGGCAAAGCGCAGCCCCACAGCCCGTCGTGTCAGCAAATCACCATGGCAACAGTGTGTTCCCGCCATACAACTCCCTCCCTGTTCCTTGTCTTGCTCCAGAGACAACACCCTGGGTGGCTTCAACTTTCAGCTAGTTACATTACAAACTTCAGAGATTATATCATACTGTATGTACTAATCAAACTCAATGCCTTTTATGGGCATTGGCTGGATCAACCGATACCACTATTGATGCAACACACACAAACACACACTCAGGTCAGCTGAGGTCACGTGCTGTGTGTTTTCTCTCAGCAGTGTTCCTGAGAGTGCCAGCTGCGGCTGTTATCCATGCGGGGTTTCTGCATAGTCAGGTCTGTGTTACGGGGCTGGGGAGCATTTAGTGAGCCCACTTCATTCCTTTCTGCTTGCCTCTCCACTCACTAAAATCAGACACACCACGGATCACACTTGGGTCAAAGAGTGTTTTCACACCTCTTTCTGGTTCTTGGTGGGTTTTACCCAAATAAAACCATGTGTGAGGTGGGTCATAATGATGCAATGAGAGTCAGAATCCTCTGACGTTACAACTAAAGTATTTGAGGGTGAAGTCGGGCCGTTTCCTTTCCATCCTGTGACTGACAATCTACTTTGTACGATTGGATTGTAGTTCACCACACCCAATCGAGCTGCGCACTCAGGTGAAAACATTCTCAAAGAATTCATTGTTTCTTTTTGGCTAAGTAGGTACAGCTTCAACATTATTAAAGTAAAAAATGGAAATGGCTGGCATTAAGACAGCCTTCACATACTTGGTTCAATGATTGACTAAAATGAGCCACACCTGCCCCCCCATCATCTGTTTTGCGGGATTATTCTCTTTTTTTCTTCTTCTTTTTTACTATTGTTTCATGGAAGCTGCTTCAATCAAGTTGTACATTATCACTACCATACATTATCATTGTACATAAGGTTAAAGGGAAAAATCTGTCTTTGCTTTATAAACCACAAGTAAAAATGAGTTGTTTTTATCATCCCCAATTAATAAAGGTTATCTTGAGAATGACGGCCACAACAATTGCACAAAAAAAAGGAAGAAATCCACTGTAACTAACTCAAATTTCTCTCATATGAGACACTAGAAATGTACCTGAAAACTGTCAATAACAGACGTGCAAACTGTATGTGTCAGATTAGAGATACTGGAAGAAGTGTTCATTTCACTGTCTACAGTTTTGAGTGTGTTTTTGCTTCCAGTCCTGCAGCTATAGGATGAGCTATAAGGGAAAGTGACAGGGAGCAGCGGCAGCAGCGGCAGCAGCGGCAGCAGCAGCAGCAGCAGCAGCAGCAGCAGCAGCAGCAGCAGCTACTGCCCGCCTCGCTGGCCTGCACACACCACACCACTGGGCCAAAATAAACATCTTTCCCACAGTCTCCTCTGCTCTGACATGAATGTGTGTGCAGGGGAGCTGGACGAGTGTGTGGTTTGCAGCGGTCCCATGTATGCCTCAAGTATTTTTGTGAACTATATATGTGTGTGTATGCGTCTGTGTGTATGTCTGTATAACCAATTGGCATAATCCAAACCCTCAAGCTTCTGAATTACATCTTTATCTTTTTCTATTTTCCCCTGTTACATCTAAATCAGCCCCCACGAGCCACATGTGGGCTGACAGAGCCTCTGCTACTCGGATTGTGTCCATTTAAAACACCACAGTCCGGTGACCACACCTCTGTCGGTCCCTGCAGTTCAGTCTCTACAGTGTTAACAGCTCCTGTAATATCCTTTTCAAAACGACGGAAAAATTAAACAATCGGTGAAAACAGAAGAGGGAAAATGTCCTTTTAAAACCAGCTTGGACAATAAAGGAAATTACAGCATTATATTGTAGTGACTCTTATGAAGTGACTTTTGACAACCAACAGATATCTAATAGTATTACGTTTGTTTTCTATTAAACTCCTGCTTTGAAAGATCAAATTCAAAATGACTTTTTCGAGTTTAGAGTGGAAATTGAAACAAACAAAACAGGCCCAGAAATAGCACAGTTGCTATTATTTTTATTTTTTTTAACACTGTATGTTGAGTGATTTTTTTCCCTGGCAGGCCGTTGAGTCCATTATTACAAACATATTCAAAATAAATTATACATCTGTTTTCATGGTGATTCAGCAAAAGCCACCTGATGAAAAAGATGCATGATATGAAGGAAAGCTACAAGACGGCTTTTAAATGGACCTTAAGATAAGACAACTTTGTCAAAGAATTGTCATATTTGACTTTAGTAATGGTTTAGTACATAAGTGGAAAGTTAGTTAAGCAACTAAGCTTTGTTTTTAGATCTTGTCAAAAAGCCGTAGTAATGGCAGTATATTTGAAAACACAGATATCCTATATGTATTATTAATGGACTCATTATACTTTCATTAGGATTTTTTTACGAGATCCTATTTCCATTTTGAGGTTTCAACCCCTGGGTTAGAAATGTCTGAGTGGCCTGTTCCACACGAACCCCCCTTCTCCAAAGCCAGACCCCATCTTAAGTGCCGCAATTAATCCATTTCCTCCTCAGAAATTAGACCTGTTCATTAGGCTTTCCTTTTATCCCCCTGAAGGTCTGCTCTGCGTAGTTCAGAAGAGGCTGCGTGGCTTGTTCAGGGTGATCCATTACACCGCAGCAAACGCTCTCGAGGGAAAGCCTTGAAGGGAAGTTTAGGAGAGAGGCCTTGATATAAAGTTTGAAACTTTAATACCTCTCAGGGGAGGAAAAGAACTGCGCTCTGTTTAGGGAGGCATGTGTCTGGGACTGACACAGGAAGGAGAAGAGAATGATTCTGCTGGATATTATCTGATCAGCGGGGACATCCATAAATCACAGGTTGTTACATGAAGTTTAAAGTTATGCTTTATGGTACAAAGAAGCACATACAGATGCTGGATGCCCTAAGGATGTATCTCTTAACTCACAAAGCAGAGGAAGGATGATGCTGTGAGGCTGCAGAACAGGCCTCAGAGGTCTGGTTGAGCAAGTTGTGTAAATAGGACTCATCCTACACACGACCAAAAACACATGCAAGCTTACACTGGTCGAACAGCATCAGACAGAACCAACGTTTTTTTCTTTTTTTCAAATCATTATACATTTTTATTCCTGCAGCTTAAAAAAGGGCAAAGTAACCAACACACTACAAGAAATAAACTTCAAAGTGGCCATATTAATGGAACCTTGCTTGTTGAAGAAAGTGCCTTGAGCAAGCTCATTCATCAATCTCTAACAGTTGAGGGTAAATCTTTCCAAGTTTAGGCTATAAATAATTTGCAAGACAGACCTCGCTGCTGCAAAGCATTTTAAACTTCATCTTGTTCAAACACAGAGGATATTAAATATTTAGAGTTGTGATCGGACTCTCGGCTGACGTACTTCTTTTGACAAACAAACAAACCCTAGGGACTTCCTCCAGAGGGAGTTGGATGTAAATGAAGGCTGACAGTGGCGGCTGTGCGGAGTGTGTGTGATCTGCTGGGAGACTGATGGCAGGTTCCGGACTATTTGCTGCTGTGTTATTGCTCAGGAGCAAGTCCACCCCCGGGGCTGTGTGAGGAAGAAGCCGGAGCAAGAAGGGTTGATGGCTTTATAAATCACAGGCAAGCCGAGGGCGATAGCGAGGCCATTTTGTGAATCAAACATGTACTCATGCCTGCGTGTGTGTGTGCGGTGCACTCAAACACCAACCCACACACAATCTCATGCACACATGTAACACTGTTTCCTAAATAATTGTATTCTTGGCAGGCTACAAAAGCCCCTAAAAAAGCACTTAGACAGGGACGGTAAAGATTTTAAGTGGGTTAACACCTCCTTCAGGCAGCATGGTTTATGCTACCCAATTAGCGGCACAAAAACTCACACACACATTCACGCTCAAAGTTAACTTCATGGAGTTTTAAAACAAAACAATGTTTTCAAAAAGTCTAGAATACCTACAAAAGTCCACACATTTTGTGCTATCAATCACTTTTTATAAGTACCAATTTTGTATTTTAGCTGGAACCCAACATTGTGCGCGCACACACACAAACACACACACATACACACACACACACACACACACACACACAAATGCAACCAATCGTGTGCAAACAGACGTCCTTCGTCCTCTACTCCGACACAAATGGGGTCAATCCTACATACACTCGACCACCAATGAAAGAGGATCTCCCCAAATTACTACTTTGCTGGAGCCTGGAGCAACCAGTGACTTCATGTCTACAGCTTCTAGACTGATTTACTCACGTTTAACCTTCTCCACTAATACCACAGCGCAGAAAACCAATTCCCCACCCTTTCCCATCACGTTGTTGAACATTTACACCATCCCACATCCCCTACATACCTCACACAATTACCAATCCGAGCTGTTAGGAGAGTACGTTGTGTTATCAGTGACAGATAAGGGAGGTCAGTCAGAGCCAAACGACTCCATAAACACAACTGAATTGTAGGTGTGTTCTTGTCTGCGCTGACCTGTTGCTGCTGAGACACAGGATACAATCTGACGAACACACAGCATTTGGAGACAAAGGACAAAGGGTGGTGGATTCTCAAAACCAGACAATAAACAAACCATAAAGTGTGATCAGAACATAAGAATTAAACTTCAGCCCAATTGCAAATTCAATCATTGGATAGAACTATAGAAGAAGGACAAGGGGAAATGCAAGGATGCACACAGGATTTACAGTCCTATGAGGCACATAGTAGTGATTCACATAGTCATATGTGTCAAAAATCCCATAGAAATGCCGAATGTTAAAGTGGTCCTGCTCTGGATCTTGGTCTAAGTGCCACTGATTGTGGTGGACAGGATCCAGGCCATGGTGCTGATTGATCAATTCCTGGTGCTGGACGCGTCTGGACAGCGCGTGTGTGTGTGTGTGTGTGTGGTTTATTAATTACAGCCTTGACAGGTCAGGATAAGCCCAGGGGTGGGGAACAGATAAAAAGGAAGACCATCCTTCTCCCTCATCCGCACGGACGTCAAAGTGAAAAGAGAAGATACTACGCCAACGTTGTTTTTTTTAACTCAATTTTGTAAGTGTGACTTCAACATGGAAAATAAGTTTAGAGGCTTTGAACTTCATGATTGAGCTCAGTCTAACTAAAGAAACTGCTTCATTCGTCATAATTACAAACCCTGCATTCTTTCAGAAAGCATTACAGTCTAAAAAGTAATTATGACACCCTGTCCCTTTGATGAAATCTTTAAAATTAATTAGAAAAGTACTTCAAAATACACAGCCAGGACACACTATCTCCACTGAGGCTACCATAATACAGTTATTGGCACCAGTCCTAGATTACCACTTATTGTTAACTGGTAGAGAGATCTTTATAAGCGTGCACCCAATAGCAGCATCATCATCATCATACCTTGAAAATACATGTTATTCTTCTCAAAGAGCCCATTTTACAGATTGTGGTTCTAAAACACAGTGCTAAACCATCATAAAGGGATTTAAGTAATGATGATCACTGAGTGAACATCTCCCCCTGGTGGTAGAGAAATGAAGCCCTTAGTATAGGTGCATGGGGACTCACCACAGGTGTAGATGACACTAAGGTACTTCCTGGTGCCAGAGTAACACGGGTCTCCAAAGTCTCTGGTGGAGGCTCGAACAAGACAGCTTTTCTTTCCCTGGCAGCGGGCGGTCAGAACCTGCAGAGCCACAGACGACTGGCAGTCTGACAGAAAGATGGAGAGGGGTGGGGTGGGTGGGGGTATTGAATTATTATTAGACATGCAGACTGATGAAAAGTGATAAAGCTGTAGCTAATTATTAATCAAAAGAGGGGTCACTGTTGCTGCTTCTATACCGTTTCTGGTAATGCTTTTGATTTGATGGTCCATAAAAATATTATTTCCTAGAAAAGAACTAATTTCCATTAATCAATCAAAAACATTAATGGCAAAAATTTTGGATAATTTGAGCTATTTTGTAAGCCAAAATCCCACAGAAATACACTGTCGGCTTCTAAAATGTGAATATTTCTTGGTTTTCTTAGTTTATAAACTTAAGAGTAGGCCAAACTATTAATCAATTAGTCAATAGAATAATTTGCAAATAAATCAGTAATGAAAGCAATTGTTAGTTGTAGCACTGACATGGACACAAGTGTCCACTTACTGTATTGGGAAACAATCTTCTACCAAAGTCTTTTACGGAGGTCAGGTTAACATACAAAAATGTAAATATGGTCTTTCTGAGTAGTAAAGTACAGACAAGAAATGTAATAAATACGGACAATAAAGTTTTCCTCAAGACAGAAAAGAATAGAATCTCTTTGAGTTTTTCAGGTCATAAGGATTTTAGCAGGAATGTCTCTTTAAATCAACCGCTGCTTGTAAACTCTATCCCAGCTATGTAACTACCATATCAAATCCTTGTTTTTCCTAATTTCTCCAAACATTGGCTCTGTGTTCCTTATGATTGGTGCCAAATTACATAGGTTTGCCTTGGAAACTATTACGAAATTACAGGGCCATTTTTTATATTTAATGAGTATGAAACATTTATCGTATTAGTTAATCAACACACATTGGAAAATCTCTCATCCATATATATGATGCATTGCCAGAAACAAAGTCTATATCACTTTATATACTTATGATACTGAAAATATTGCACGTAAGTTTGATGGACAAGTAGCACTTCAGGCACAAAAGAACTACATGTGTCTGTCAGCTACAACAGAGATACACACACACACACACACACACACACACACACACACACACACACACACACACACACAAGCCCATCATCAGTCCCACGTATAGAAACCTTACTTGGGCCTCACATTGTCTTAAAGGATACCTGGTTCAATATGTGTGTGTGTGTGTGTGTGTGTGTGTGTGTGTGTGTGTGTGTGTGTGTGTGTGTGTGTGTGTGTGTGTGTGTGTGTGTGTGTGTGTGTGTGTGTGTGTGTGTGTGTGTGTGTGTGTGTGTGTGTGTGCCCGTGCGTGTGTGACATGCTGTGTTTGCAAATGTTTGAGTTCAATACTTAGTGAAAAGTGACAAGTTTTCAACCTACAGTGCCAAACCCAAAGATATTCTGCACATTTCAGAAACTTGAACCCGCAATGTCGTAAACTTTTTGGTGACACATACAAAATCAATCAATCAACCATTTGTTTCAGCTCTGTTTTAAAGACAGCAAGAGACAGGCCATGGTACGTGTTGCTCTGTCTAATGATCGGTTTGGAAAGCAGTGAATTGTTGGGCTGCATGATTTCAGCCAAAATAATAATCACAACTAATGATCTAGAAAATACGATGCTTAATTATGTTTTCAATGTATTTATTTACTCAACAATTCTGGAGTTTGGAGAAGTGTTTATTAAGAGCAGTGGCGGTTCTACATTGAATTTCACCCTGGGCAAGACCCCCTTCAAGAATATATACAATCAGATATATAAAAAAATTTAACAAGAGCCACAATCATATTTTAATAGCACAAATCCTTCATCACACAAATGTGAAAACATACTAAAGAGAATCTAATTATTACACTATAGCACTAAGAACAGAAAACTGCAACTAAAACCTGACCTTTCTGGCCTTCCTTAATAAAAAATCCTTAATGATGACATAGTATGAAATCTTCTCCCCTATTGAGTGATTGATACTGATGATGGCAAGGCCAGTGAGCCGTTCCTGGGACATGGTTGACCTCGGGTATGACTTGAAGAGCTCCTCACTGCTCGAGCCACAGTGACTGGTAGAGTAAGTGCAATCCTGAAAGCAGTCCAAAAGTTGGGGTAGAGCTCTGATAGATGCTTATCATGCATATGTGATAAGCTCATGGTGCCCTGTCCTCCTCCTTGTCCGGACCGTTCCATTTGGGACACACAGAGATGAACTGTCCCCCACGCCCCCCCTTCCCTTTCCTCTTCTCACACATTTCTGCTGCGCACAAGTACGTCTCGCTGCAGCAAGATGCTCCCTCCTCAGTATAACAGCATACCGGACGCTTCAGCAAGCAGGGGTGCCGATTTGCCAAATTCCCACACAGTGAAATGATGTATAACATAAAACCGCTTCGCAGTGCAGGAGATTTATTTTTTTAAGAGCTCGTGCCATCCCCCAAAATTCTGCCTCGGGGCTGCTTCGCCCGTGCCAAAAAACACAACTGATAAAGGGACAAAATCTGTGGCTGCAAACTCACTGAAGATTGCAAATTATGTTAACCAAACTTGCTAAGCAACTGTAGTGGAATCAGTATTTTATTATCCACCATGCAAACTTCAGTGACACCCCACACTGAGGTGTGAGGAACGCTAATTAAGTCGGAAGAACCTCCCGCTGAGGCTTGTGGGAATAAGGACGGGCCGGGGTTCCACACGGATGCCTTCCACAGGCCCCCACAGTCCATCTAACCCCTGAAAAACAACACAAGGAGATGAGCCTTTGAAAGTGGACACTGGGCTCTCACACTGTCTGCCCCGGTGGGCCCCTGAGAGAGACAGAGAGATCAGACAGGTAGGGAGAACAGGCTGGTTGAGGCTTGGCTCACACGTCAACAGGCCACAATGAATTATGGCACGGGTCAAAAGGGCAAATGTCCCAGTCAGGAAGTTAAAGAGGGAAACCCAGTGGTCATGCACAGTGTCAACATTGAATGGTCCATGATTGTGCAGTCCTGTCTTATTGGATTACAACAGTCATGATCAAGGGCCACGCTTTATTTCCTGGTAGTGATTGTGTTTGAAGCAAAACCAGATCAAAGTCTAGGTGTAGGGAAAAGAAAGAATGGGAACCTGAATTAACGTCTGTCCACTTGGATGCGGTTCGAAAGGGCAACTGAACACTTCCCAGCAGGAGCAGACACTGGAATTCCCAACCAGGATAAATTGAGGCGGGAAGCCTGTGGGAACCAGTAAGTGTAACTGGATAACTGATTAGACACCTCAAAGGGTAGACAGTTCCCGCTGTCACTTTAAATTCAACACGTGTGCATTCACTGATTCACAGATTTCAGGAAACTTCTGGGACTACACTTTTGGGAGAACCTAATTCCCTGTTGCCTTGCTTTTTTTATGACAACTGCTTGTTTCGGAGGAGAGTGTCTCCAAAGAACTGAATGCAGCTGTTATTTTGGTACACCTCTTCGCATACAGACCTGCCTCTCTTCCTGCTTGTTTAGTGCAGTAGAAACATGTTTGGAACAGTTTCCACCAGGAAGGAATATGATATAAACCCTTAAAAATATGTTAACACAAATGTGCTTAATATCAGAATGATTAGAATGAATGGATGTTTACTCAAGTCTGATAAAATGTAAATACAAAAATAAGTAAAATTATTTAACTGCCAAAGTCTTTCTAAAATCTATGGGGTGGCGGGCAGATGATTATATGACATGATTATATGATATGATGATATAATATATGATTATATGATTAAGCTGCACTTACACATATTCGGTTTACTTTCATATATGACAAAGAAAATTATCAAATGCACAAGGGGGTAGAAAAACTACATGGCATTTTTGCTAAATAAATGACTAAAATGAATAATTATTAATTAAAATATTTTCGGTACATTTTTTGGCCACAATTAATCAGTGCAGCTTTAATTGAGGTACAACTGCCAACAGTTTTTTCAAATTAACAGAAGTGAACATTCAGACAGAGACAACAAGAGGCTCCATTGATTCCATGCTCGATTTGCCAAAATGAAAAGTTAGAGACGTCGTTAGAACAAACGTTTTATTTATCCTTCTCAATGGCTTCAACTCCAAATGTGTTTGGGCTGTGTGTAGGTCTATGTGAATGTGTGTATCTGTATCTATATCAGTGTCTGTGTGCAGATGCTGCAGCACAGTGACCTCCTGGTCTTCCTGATGCGCTTTAATTTGCCCTCCCTCTCTCTTTTGAGTCTTTTCCTTCCCCAGAGGGCTCGTTTGAGCTTGTGTGCCATGCTGAGAACTTTCCTCTCTGATGAAGGAGTCCACTGACTGACAGGCTCCCATTAGCTGCAGCTTTGATTCCCTGACTGGGTGATTAGTTGAGCAGGGGGCCCGCTGAGGGGGAGGGGGAGGGGGGGGGGGGGAACAAGACAAGAGGATGGAGACACACACATACACATTTATTCTTTGTCCACTGCCTTTCTGTGCTCATATGTGAACACACACACACACACACACACACACACACACACACACACACACACACACACACACACACACACACACACACACACACACACACACACACACACACACACACACACACACACACACACACACACACACACCCCTGATACCTCTAACCTTTACCCCAACCACCTCCGTGCCTGTGCACCCTTTAGCCTCCACATGCCCAACAAGGACAGGCCTATGGTTCAGAAGAGAGAGAAGAAGTGACTGAGGGGAAGGGAGGAGTTTCTGGGAAAAACACACACAAACACTTATCCTCACTCATCACTGATGACAGCGGGAAACAGTTACAGAGAACAACAACAAGTAGAAAATGCAAAGGTATACCATTTCTTTAAATCACCCATGGATGATCACCCACAGCTTCTGACACCTGCTGAAGCAGAACACTTCTAGATTGAGAAACCTTCTGCTTACGTCTTCTTCTCTGTCTTGCATGGTTTTGAGATGTGTGTTGATATGCCTCTCCCGCACCAGCAGCAATGCTTTGTTGCTCAGCTCCATTTGTCATATCAGTCATCGGTCGTACATCTTACTTTCCGCTTACTTAAAACCAGCATCAGCCTTGGATTGTGTTGAGTTTTTCCACTTCTACAGAATTTTACCATGATAGCATCATTTAACAAAGCAACAGTGTGACAATAATATCATCAAATAGTAGCTCCTGTGTGTAGTGGTGGCTGTAGAGTTTCATTTATGTAAAGACTAATGTGGAATGTAATGTGGGTGCAATATATGCTGAAAACACACCAAACAATACAAAACACACATCTGAGCATGGACAAATCCAGATGCACAAACCCACCCACGCATAAACAAAGACACACACAACCTTTCCCAGAAAATTCTCGCAGCGACGCTCCATAACAATCCACCAGGTTTTCCACCCACGCTCACCTTTCCTGGAATGTTCAAGACAATGGGCGGACAAAAACATTCTCATCTCTTCTTCTACTCTGACTCACCTGAGATACGTATAATTTGATAGGGAGGCTTAATTCAATGTTGTGGGATTAAGCCTTTGTATGATAGAAAAGTGTCCTGCACACGCCAAGAAGTGCTTTCTGTGAATGCCATTAATGAATTTGAGACCGCTCTCCCACACACACATTTATTGTTTAAGTTCTATTCACTTCAGCAGGATTTAATTTGACTGTACCACAGTCAAATTAAGTATCACAGTATATTTCCAGTCTTAACATGTGCAGGGGAACACAATCAAACACCCTTGTATGCAAACACACACACACACACAAACACACACACACACACACACACACACACACGCATAGAGTTGTCTTCAGCTGTGTTTGTAAGTTGATAGCTGGTTATTTCTCAACTCAAAGGCACTTGGTACAAAAACAGTCAACCATGCGCATGTGTTTTATCACTGACAGCATGTTACCTCATATATTCAAACACCACAACCACTGAATTCCAATCAGTGGTGACCCTTTGCCCTAAACCTCGCATGAACCTGTGTATCCTGGAAAAAATGCAGACTGAAGTTTTCAGCCGAAATATAAACCCCAGGGATGTTATTTTATAGATGTTTACGAAAAAGAGTGGCCACTGGGAATTCAATGACTTAAATCAGTCAACTACTGCTATAGCTAGAACATAGGACAGGTTTAAATAACATAAAAAAATGTGTTTTATCTATTTTACTCCAAAAAAAATCACAGAAACCTTCTACATTTCTGCTCTGTATGCATCAAAATCAGAGAGAAATGTAGATAGAGTTACAGTGAAGCCGCCTGGACTCTTAAAACTGGAACAGGCGTCCAAAAGCCGGGATAAATTTGACCTGCAGCTGTGCATGCTCGGCTTTTAAAAGCTACGGATCATAGGAGACACCAACCAGCCCGTGCTTACAGTGATGAACATCTTGCTGTAGGCCTTGTCTGAATTGAAGTACATACTCAAAAGTGAAAGCACAGTGGCCTTCAAAAAAAAAGAAAAAAGCCAAGCATGGGGGGCTATTTAGATGTCAAGAGGTGTGTGTGATGGTAATGGGGCAGATGAGAGAGGAGGGCTGAAGCAGGCCCCTTTTGCTTTGAGGATTCTCCATCGCCGCCAAGACCTGTCCTACTCCACCACTCCCACCCCACCCCAAAACCAAGGAACACACCAGATCAAAGAGGTCTTACTTTTGTGTGCACATGCCTCCGTATGCACTTGTTTTTGTCTGATATACTTTTCAAGGGCTTTGTATTCAACAAGCAGATAGTGGCTCTCTACAGCTCTCTATGGTGGTATACAGACGGCAGAACACACAAGCTAAATACGATTTGTAGACTAAATAAAACATCTCCAAAAGATGCTCGCTTTTCAAATAATGTCGCCAGCAAGCCACAAATAAAAATCTACTTGTATTTGTATAATCTACAGTATGTATTTGTCAGATGACTGGTGTTGAATGGCAACTTTAGTCTAAAGATGAAACATAAATGAGATGTAAGGAAAATGTTTGCAGGTAAAATGAAAAAGTAACTACAAGCGATTCCCTGCTCCTCATGTCTTTCTAACTGGATCATAGTTGAACTGGGCAGATGCAGCCAGCTGTGCGAGTTCAGCCGTTGATCTCACACCTAAGGCAGCGGTGGGGTTGCCAGGGCGGTGCGGTTTAGGAGATTACTATGACCTCCCTTATTGGTATATTCAAGCACCCATTTAAAGAGACATTAAGTCAAAATAGGTGCAAAACAAACTTGTGCATAATGTGACTGCCAAGCCCAAGATTGTTCAGACATGCAGAGCCACAAACACACACACATGTAAGGCAAAAAAAGGGGAGAAAGGCATTTTAAATTGTGTGTGTCTGAGCTGTCACTCAAGACACCCTCACTTCCTGCTCCTGGTGACATGGGAGCCACATCAAAGACAGAGCTGACAGGGGAAATCCCAACGCTAGACTGTCTGGAACAGCCTGAGGAGGGGTGTGTGGGTGGTTGGAAGTGTGTACACGCATGTATGTACATGTAATACAATGTGATAGAAAAATGCACAGGAACAACAATGCGTTTGTGTACATCTGACTGTATAGCTCATGTTAACGCACACAAGGTTAACATGAGATTTGACAGTGAACAACAACTCCTCCCCTGCTCTAATCGGGCTTTTGTACAACTGTAACAGTAGAGTCCATTTCCCATCAATGCTGGGAAAACTCAGCTACTGTATTTAATCCGGAGTCTGAAACCAGATATCAGGTCCAGCCCGGTCTCACCTACCTGTCGCATGTTCCTGGTCCACCTGCATGTGGCCAAGGACTGGCTTATATAGTATACAATAACACACACGCAAGCACGCACGCACACACGCACACACACATACACATGCACATAGAGACACACACACACACACACACACACACACACATATACATAGAGACACACACACACACTTACACAATGCC
>NC_048424.1:8255093-8272074 GCF_013103735.1 Etheostoma cragini
ACACACACACACACACACACACACACACACACACATTAACCTACACTTGTTCTGGCTACTTACAAGCTTATATATCAGTGTACATGTCTTTCTATACATTAACAAAACACAGGCAACGCAGGCCAGGCTAAAGCAAAATAAATGAGCTGCCGAGCAAAGAAACCAGGGCCGCCCCGGTAGCTATGGTTATACTAATACTTGTCATGGATCCAAGCTTAGAGTCATTAACATTCCCCTAAACAAGGGCGAGGGTACATCTGGATATCCCATGCACTCACACATGCACATACACACACCTATATACTATGTGGGAACTCTACACTGTCCCTTTTCTACGGGGCAAACTCTGTGCTTTGGATGACAGAGACACCCGATCTACATTCCACCCCAATTCCCCTGGCAGTGTGTGTGTGTGTGTGTGTGTGTGTGTGTGTGTGTGCGTGTGTACCTGAGCTTGAATGGTGGTTTTATATATTTAAGCACGCTTTCATTATAACAAGATAGCGACATGCTAAATGGTGATATGTTTCTTAAAGTTAAATTATATATAAGTAATCACAGTGGAACAGTGTAAAAAGTTAGTATCAAGGATGGGTGTGGTAGGCCAGTGTTTGCTCTAGAGCCTCTTGGGCAAATAAGCTATAAAGGAAATTATACAATCTATCAAACCACAACAGCATCTCAAGGCAATATCAAGTCAAAGAAATATGAATGAATAGGGATATTTAACAGGAGCTATAAACCTGGCATCATTAGTAGTTCTCTTTGTGGTTCAGAAGTGCTCGAGTCCTGACGCGTAAAACTCATCAATAAAAATGTTTCATTTCCCCCATCTGCTGGATGCATAATGACACCTGGTATGCTTTTGCTCACACAAATCTTGGCAAAAAGCAATAAATCAAAGCCCAGAGTGACCTGGAGTTCCACTCTCCTAAATCATTAATATGTATTAGAACATTAGCAAGACAAGGAGACTCATTTTAACATCATCAAGAAGACTCGATTTGCATTCCAAGCTTGTGTCTTCATGTAAAAAATCTCCTTCCTCTCTTGACCTCACACTGACCCTAAACTGATACAATCAATAGAACAAATGATATAAATGTCAAACAGTATTAATGTTAATATGATTATTACCCCTTGCCCACCCTCTTAAGGCAAGGTCACTACAAAACAGTACCTTGTGACCTGAAAGGAATACAGTATCTAGCAGCACCAGGAACCAGGATCGGGCTGTACTAGTCATTAATCCATTACTTAGTTTGTGTGTTTTAGTCCTTACTAAAGCCTTAGTAAATGTTGGCTAGTAGTTAAGCTAAGTGAGATTAGTCTACTTAATATCTAGTAAGTTTGCATTATAACTACTAGCTACCTAGTCTATATGCTTGACGTTCCGCTTCCGGGATTGCTCCGGTGCGGCAGGAAATTGCACCAGATGCATGTATTTTCCTTTTCCTTCTGCTTTCTTTGTGTTTGAATTTCATATTCTGTGGATTTATGAGGATTATTGTCGACTGCTCCTCAGATCTCTGCAGGGTATATTGAGACAACTAGCTAGACTATCTGTCCAATTTAAGTTCTTTATCACATGACTATTTTGCAGCGGCTCTGTGCGGACTTAGTGCCACCAATGGTGAGTCTGATTGGTTGAAAGACATGGCTTGGCAATCCTGATTGGTTTAGAGACATACCATTAAACCAGAGCATGTTTTCCTCCAATAGCCAAATGCTGTGTGGATTAGCCAGACCCTCCTTCACAGCGCTTTGGAGGGGGGTCTGGCGAGACTACTGGCTACCTTCTAGCTACTACTCTAACTACTAGCAAACTAAGGTTTTACTAAATCAAGTTGCACCAATCATACTAAAGACTTTAGCAATGTGTAAAACCTTTACTTGGAAACATTTGTGCGCCATTCAATCAAATGCAAACAACTATGCAAACAGGATGTCACTGTATTATCAAAAGCCATATCATAACTGCCAAAAAATAAAAGCTTAAGAAGCCCAATTGATAAGTGAAACTTGACTTTATTTGATTTATATGTAACATGCATTGAAAAATATGTGTTTCAGAGTTAATAGTATTTTTGCAGTATCGAATGAGCGGGAAATCCGATAACCTGAAAGCTATTTATAGCCTGGCTCTATTGGCATATGGCCAGCATTAGAGGTATGTGTGTATTATCTTTGTCAAATGTATTAATGTAAAAACTTCCCAGTTTACATCATTATGAAACACAATTTTGATCAAATCTGAGGTCAGATATGTCAACCATATTTTACATGACCTCTTTGAATTTTTATAGCATTTTAATATAGCAATGTAACGTTAATTCTGTCACTTAGCGTCTTCAGTTAGCTAAATGCAACCAGCTCCTGCGTCCTTTGGCACTAAACTATCTTGCTACTCACAGAGTGAGTGAGAGAGAGTGAGAAGGGGCCTCACCTACTGACGGGGCCCGTCTGTGGTGCAGGGGACACTCCAGGGTGCCCTGTTGAGTTCGACCAAACATGGCAGAGTAAACAGCGATCTGCATACCCCGTTTGCAGCTTAGCCTCATCCTCTCGTCCTCACAGACCACCTTACTCTTGTACTCGTCTGGAGAGAGAGAGAGAGGATAAAGATGTGTTACAAATAATATAAAAGCAAAACCAAGTTTCTTCCCAAAGGTATTGTTTGAAATTTAAACAAAACAAACAAATTTGGAATTTATGAATTAGGGTGTGATTTGAGGGCTTAAAAATCTGGAATAACTGTAAAAAAATAGAATAAATAAAGCTGAATTCATTAATATTCCATTTACATGTATGTATAAAATATTAGCTTTCTATGCAATTTGATCCCTAAAACACCATAACAAAAAAACACCAAAAGGCACTGAGTTAGCTGTTGGTTATTATTACTTAATTACATTTTTCTCTACTATTAATCTATTCCACCCAACCTCTGTAGAGCAGCTGGTAGTAAGCACAGGAGATACAGGACAGACAAAAGGCTTCATTATGTGTAAACAGGTAGAAACAGAAGTAGAGTTGCTCTCATTGGACATGTAGAGCCATGCTGAGGCATTCCTCACACACATCCAGCCACAGTGACCTGTGACAGCCAGAGCAGCTCCACTGGCCAGCAAATAAAAACACAACAGCAGCCACTTATATGTCCATGTGGGGAGTGGAACAGGAATGCAGAAAGAAGAGAGAGCTAGAGCAATGAGAAAAGGGGCAGGACGGGGTTTGTTATATCTCTTAGTGACAGATTCACTCTCGTTCACGCTCACTCCCTCCCTTTCTCCTTCACTTCCTCTCTCTTCCATCCACCTCTGCTTTCAGAGGCAGTGACACCTGCCCATTGCACCTCACTAACACAACATGCTGCCTTTCTCCTTACCCCTGAGAAGTCACTGGTTAAGTGACAGTGAACAAAGAGCTGTTGATTGGCCCCAGGGTCCAATGGAGAAAAAAGGGGATCAGTGGATTATTGCCCACTTCTGGTCACTCTAGTGTGAACTGCTGCACAGCACTGAGCCATGAATGGAGACTAGAATCTAGGTGGGATTACTGAACCCCTCTGGAGTGATACTCTTAGCTTCCTGGCTTAGAGAGAGAGAGGGAAGGAGAGGGAAAATAAAGAGAGGCACGCAAAGATTTTTTTTTTCTGCATCGAAATAAAGCAGGAAAGATGGCAGCAGCAGAAAAGACTAGATACTGATACTGGTACACTTTGACAATTTTTAACCAGCTCTGTGTCTTCTTTGTGTGGGCAGTGTGTTCAGATACATGGATTTCAATTTCCCTTTGTGAAGCCAGTGGATGGAGGAGAGAAGGTCTGCCGAGATCCAAGATGATGCAATACAGCGTGTTCAATGTCATTTTAGAAGACTTTTCTCTTAAAAAAGGTACACGGTGTTCTGTAAAAATCTACAACTGCTCTGTTTTTGTGAACTTAAAAGCTACGTTTCAGTTCAAAATATCCCTGCAACTACATACATTATACATTATATGGAAATGTACATAATAAGAGGAAATAGACCGTTCATGTGATGGTCTTGGTTAAAAGGAGGATGTATGGGGCGCCCTGGTTGTCCAGCTGGTAGAGCTGTCCTATTAATAAAATGCAAAAACACTGCAAAGTAACAACTCTTTTAGCTCTATTATCAATATACATGAGACCTAGGGTACATCATTTAAACAGTACTCTCTAAAACCTAAACTGTAGACAATTAAACCAGAATGTGTTAAACACTAACATTTTCTTTGGCTGTTAATGTTGTCATTCTGTTTGTCTATGAGTGCAAATGATGTGAGCCCCAGCCCTGGTTTATTTTTGACTAGATGTGGTGTGTGAGAAAAGAGAAGATGTGTGTAACTGTCAAGATACAAGGCGATGAGGGACTTACTAGGTCTGCATTTGTACCAGACAATGAGGTATTTACTGCTGCCAGGACACTGGTCCGTCCCAAACACACGGCTGTTGACAAGGACTTGACAGCTCCTTCTGTCTTGGCACTCGTCCAGCATTTTCTAAAGAAGGAAAGAGTGACAGAGAGCGGGGCAAGACCAAAGCGTTTAGAGGGAGAACAATAAGCCAACGATGGTGAGATCAGCAGCAGGCAAACATAAAACCACTTCAAACACGCTGCTTATGGCCACTGGAATATGGAGGAGAGGAGCAGGTAAAGAGAAAGCTCCACTCATTTCCTGGCTTCCTTTTGCTTCTCTAGTTTCATCATCCTTAGCCGGCTGTAACCCAGGTGAGCACATTCCAACACAATACTTCGTCCCGTACTTAAATCCCACTCACTGGAGGAATGACTCAATGGATTCTGTTCCGAGCCTTTCCCAAATTGAACATAAATTTGCTATACTAGATCCTGGAATGCAGAGGGAGAACTAAGGGATATCTAAAACACACACATATCCCGCCTGTCAACCCGGTCCGGAAAGGAGGAAAAATAGAGAGGGCAGCTAGAAATTTAGGGCTCAGAATCTTGGAGGCTTGATGGATCCTTGTCCTGTAGGTTGTGTCTGATTACCAGGAATAAAGTCTCAATCTGAGACCGCATGCATCAACTCAGAGATTCTTTAAGGCTTCTGGTTGTTCAGGTCATCAACAAATATATATGCGGAGAAATTTGATTATAGACAGATTATTGGAGTTAGATTCCTCTGGCCTCCCACTATTCAAAAAAAATAAATTCCTTACAATATGGTTGCCCTTTTTAATAGGAGTTAATGACAAAAAATATAGAATAAAGCCAGCAAAATACTTTAAGCTAAAATGTATTAGGCAAGGCAAAGTGCTTTACATCAAACATTAAAGAGCAGTTTAAAACAATTAAAAAATTAAAAACAGATAAAATACGAGAACAAAAGTTACAGAAATTAACAATTATTTATAGAGGGGCATCATCAAAAAGAAAGGACTTCAGCCTTAATTTAAAAGAACAGACTTGCGGCCAACCTGCAGTTTCCTGGGAGTGTGTTCCAGATATAATCCAGAAGTACTTTAACCTAAATTTATTCTTAATGTGTATAATAGGATGACTTTGTAAATATCATAGGAATAGGAATACATGGATCTCTGTATCACGTGTCATTGTATCACATGTCATTAAATAACCAAAATACTTGTAGTAGGATGGAAAAGAGACAACCTTCACATTCCACATTGAGAATCTATTAAAAATATCACAAATATCACACCAGATTTTAAATGGGAGGATTACTTGGATTATTGAAACAATTAGTCAATTCACTTATTACCTGGTTGCCAGAAAATCAATCCGCAACCAGCTTTTTAACCAATTAATCATCGAAGTCATCTATCAAGCAAAAAAATGCTTAATATTGTCAAGGTACAGCTACTGTTAAATGTAAAGATTTGCTGTTATGTACCTCTTTTATGGAAAAAAATCTTAAAATGCCATATATGCTCCAGGAACTTGTATAACTATTATTTATGGACGTTTCATAAATTAAACAATTGAAAAAATATCACTAGATTAGCTTAACATATAGTGAAAGTAATTATCACATCTGGATACCCTTGAAATTACCCTTTTATATGGAGACATTCATATATTACCAACAAACGAGAGGTCATGAACAGGTGGGGAAAAGGGATTCTTCAGGGTTGTACTAGTGTGGGTGGCGCAGCAGTCAGTCATTCTCTCACTTTAACACAATGCACTCTCTGTGTCTGTGCATTCATGGCTGTCCTGTCTATTATGGAAACGGAGGGTGTTCGAGGCGAGAAGGCAGGGGGACCAAGAATAAACCAAACAACCGCATGAAAGCACGATGTGTTTGTGTGTGTTTGTATTGATGCTGCAAAGGGGAGTTTCTAGTTCAGTCGCATCCCAAATTAGGAGAGGATGCTGGGGCAAAGACCCCATGAAATCGTTTTGTGTCATGGGAACAAGCATGCTTCCTCTTTAGAGGGTGTAATTTGCCGGAAAACGTCCTCACAATGCATTACATAATCAGTGGTCCTCCAATAGAACGCTTTGCCAATTTGACCATTTTAGAGAACGCTTTCTCCCAGGAGGATCCGCAGCCCACGTCTATGTGTGAAGAGTTGAGTGACTGATGGAGAAAAGCCAAAAAAGCGATCAGATCCAAGTTTATGACACATGGGCGACACTAGGGACGAAAGTAGAGCCTGTATAGACTTAATTTAGACTACCAGTTATTTGCAAATTGAAGAAAAGTGAACAAAACAACGAGAAAATGATTTTTTTTTTGGGATACAAAACACCACCAGGAATGTGTGAAATAAGTTAATTACCTGTAGTGCGGTGGACACAGAACAGTATCGGTCATCCTCCCGAGCGTTATAAGAACTTAGGAGTGCCTGGTAGGTCTGAGGGCACTGATGGGGGTCAGAGGCGCCTCTCCTCCCATAGAAAGCTGATTGGACGGTGATGGTGGTGCGGGGCGGGCAACGAGCAGACAGGAAGTCTCCGTCACAGGCCTGCTCGGTATAGTTCCTCAACACTTTGGACAGGTAGCCTATGAGACAGCAAAATGCCAAAGCAGCTGTTACCTCAGACGCTCCGACCATCACTTCATGCACATAACATTAAAGATGTCTTGATATTGTAGCCTCAGAGCTTAATTTGCTATATACAGTATTTGCATCCTTAGGCTGGATAATTAAATGTCACTGCATTGGAACCAATGAGGTGGAACATGCTTACTAAGCAAAATAAAGCTAACTCATCTCTTTTGTTTTACTATAATTTGCAGAGAGGCGTTGCAGACGGATACAGTCTACTGGCATCTTTTTTGTTCAATAATGGAGTGTTTCCACGTTTTTTTGTAGTGCTGCATTTCAGCAAGCCCTGACAGATCACAGCTTACATCTAAAAGACGCCCCCAGGCCCAGAATACCACAATAACGCAGGGAGGCTAAAACTTTTGCTTATTTAGCTGTTAGCGTCGGCCCTCCAGTCATGGCTGTAAAACATACTCTTATCTGTTTGATATTAAAAAATAACTGACAAGGATGACTTTAAAGCCTGACATTATTACACTTTTACCTACAAGGATATGGTGCATCCATGAATACCTACTAGACTACTACTACTAGACTTTTTTCCCATGCAACAGAGTTCTGAGAGCATTTTGAGGCACTACAAGCTCTGAAAAATGTGATTCGTAGCTTATAAACCCCAAAACAATTCAACATGGTTCTGGCAGTGTAATACATTTTTCCATGTTTAGGTACACCTACATTGAGAGACATCTCTGTTTAAACAAAAAAAAATTGCAAAATTGTGTTATTTGCAACTCTTCAGGCTCAATTAGCATGTCTCCTGCTTGCCAGTAACCAGGTTTACGTGCACCCCACAACCAGATTGTATGAAGCCTGTAACGAGAACCATTACATAAACCCTTTAATGGAACATGCACCACGTGAACTTTCATTAAAAAGGGTGCAGTTGATAAGATTATATTATATTTAAGATAAAGATTATATTATAACTAACTTTCTGTCATATTTGTGTCATAACTGACCCGATGTTTGAGTAAAACTACATGAAGCAAGTAATATATATTTTTTTTTAAAAACATCTGGTCCAGGATCTTTCCAATCCTACATAAAGCAGGTTTAGGCTTCATGGCTTCTTGGTTTCATACCAAATAAAAACTCTAATTATTTTAAAACAATGAAGTTTTTCGGCTAACTCTTTTCCGATTAAGAGTCTTTGAGAGCTGAGAAAAACAGATAAAGGAACGAGCTGAGCCACTGTCAGATAATGTCTTTCTGGACTTATGTGGACCATTTAAGGAGGACCAAACCCTTTGCTTTAAGTCTCACATTGTTTGCAGTCAAACTTCTCTGTTTCCAAACTCACCTTGGTTGTCAAATTTAAATTTAAATCATACAGAGACAATTTCATTAAGTCATTTATCTTAAAAAATGAAAATATTTTTACTCTTTCAACAACTGAAAACAACTTCCAAAGTGAGCTCAAGCTTCCTGCTAAGTGCTCTGCAAACGTATTTCCAGGGAAGTCAACACACACACACTCACACGCACTCACTAAGTGGACACACTGTGATTCAATTACCTGTATTTGGTCAGTGTTTGATAGGGACGAGGAAATAACAGCGTTCTCTAACACACACGTTGGCACACATGCACGTACACACATGGATACACACAAAACACACACATTGTCCTCTTATCACCATGGCCACAGTTCAAAGAAGTAAAGGAAACAAGTGACATTCTCAGGCTTTGAAAGGTCAGCCTCTTTAAATAGAGATGGTTATTAAACCACCATAGCTCACAGTAACAGGTTTCCACCTGTGGCTGGGTTGTGAAAACGGAGAACAGGTGCACATGCAATCCTACTTTTGAGTTTATTTGGAAATTATTTGCATGCCGCATTCCCAATTTTAAGGATGTGAACTAGAACCAGCAGCTTACATTACAGCTCAAATCCAAACTAAGTCATCATACGGCATAAAATCAAAATAATCGAAAAACTGGGATAAGTTGTGATATGCGAGCATTTTGCTGTTTGGATTTGAATGATGACATTTTCTTTTTGTATGACTTATTGTGAGTATGACCCAAATAAAGATCTATTTCCCATAAAAAATGGAAAGACTTTGATTTTAAGGCTGTCCGTTTTAGAAATTGCACTCTTATGGCGTCACTATTGAAATTTTAATTCTTTCTCTTAATTGCTTGGGCTTTACTAGTTTCTTCTCATCCCACAGTGATCTGCCTCTTCAACACACAAGTCTGCTTTGCTTGCCACATTCCACACAGGGTGAGAGGGAACTTGGCATTCCCCCTGGCAGCGAGACCACACACACACACACACACACAAACACACACACACAGAGAGAGAGAGAGACAACATCAACACAAACAACGTGGTAAGAACAAGCTTTGTCGCTTGGCTCTCTTCGCCAGGGTGTGTGGTGTGCTGGTGTAACAGTTTCACATTATTAAGGCTGGTTCTTGGCAAAGCGCCTGTGCCATGAAAGACCACGAGTTTGCAAAGCCTTCCAGCTAACCGAGCCACGGCTACAGAGCTGTAACCATGGAAACAGCCAAGGTTATGAAGAGGGTGAAACAGAGATGTCTGAAGATGGGTGATTGAATTCGCACAGGCCACTTGTAGGAGGAGTTTTGTGACGAGAGAGAGAGAGAGAGAGAGAGAGAGAGAGAGAGAGAGAGAGAGAGAGAGAGAGAGAGAGAGAGAGAGAGAGAGAGAGAGAGAGAGAGATCGTTGAGCACCTCAAACGCGCAGAGACGCCTTCCTCCACCCTACACAGCGGGACTGGGCCGGCTAAAGAAAATAGATTATCTCACACAAACCCTCAGGTGCTTTCTAAAGAATCCATTTCTCCTTTTTCCACCATCCTCCCAAGCTCTCTGTATCCCTCCCTTCTCCAGGATTGTCACTATTGTTCCCTTCACGGTACCTGTTGACTGAAGCCTCCTTTCAAGGCCAACAAATCAGGCTGGGTTAAGGCACCTGTGTAAACCGCCCAGCCAATGACAGGTGTCCCTCAGAGGCAGAAGGCTGAACAATGCTGGAGAAACACCCAGGCGTCTCTCCTCCTCCCTGTTCCTTTTCATGTGGAGCTAGCCTCCTTCCTTAACTAGCTCTCTGCCCTTTCCCTTGACAAAAGCACCACACTATTATGTCTGCTGGTTTGTTTGTTCGGCCAATAAAAGACAGGAGGTTGCGGTTGCGATACTGTTCGTGTACAAACAAGTCACTCTTGTCGTGGACTGAATTGAAAGGCTTGCAAGGTCCTTTTTCTCTGCACAAGCTGCATAGGGATTTTTTTTTATAAACATAGACAACGGCACCTGCCTTTTTTGGGATCCTGTCGTTTAATGCGACTTAACCTGTCAGTAGGCAAGAGTGTCCATGTTTCAGCTACAGTCTTTCAGCCAATAGTAAAGCTAGAAATTAGAGGGCCTTGTGATTGTTAGCTCCTCATTTGTGGTCATGTGAAGCCCCTAAAGTGTGACCCAGCGATGGAGGAGGGTCAGGTAGGGTGGAGATTAGTGACAAATTCTGTGTTGTGTCAACACAGAAAGAGACCTGTTGGAGTAGGCTTTCCTCCCTGGGAATCAGTGATTTGTCCCAACCTGGAGCAGGTCAAATGCCAATGCAAATTTACAGCAGAATTTGAGGTAAATATGCTTCTTTATTACTTCTATATACAGTGCTTTCCAGTCTCTCCTTTCAGGTCAGCTCATGATGAAGCTCTAACTTTCCTCAATCTCCACAAAGCGGAGGTTCAGGGTCTGCTAAGAATGAGTATGACAGGTATTGCAGACACAAACTGAAAGCAGGAGGGGGGGCAAGACAGCGGAGAGGAGAGAGGAGAGAGGAGAGAGGGCTTTCTGCCTCCAGAGGCAGTTCAGGTGGAGACATTGTATGTTAATAATGCTCAGGGCTTTCCCCTGCTTTTGAAAGATGCCGCCTCCTCTTATTGGCCGAGCCAAGAAAATGAACAATGCACAGCAGCATGAGGTATTACTGACGTGTTATAATAGCACAGGCTTAATTCTCACTTTTATGTTGCTTGCGAAGTAATGTTCATAAAGCCTCTTGTATTGGCAAAGAAAGTATATTCTGCAATATTACTAGACTATTATTAGATGATTATAGCTTGGCTTTATGGCTCAAATGTGCCTGTTTACATTGTATTTTAGAGATCAATCAGCAGCCTGCATGAATGAGAGTTGCAACTTCAAGCGCTTTAAATCGATCACGTATGCATACAACACCTCAAAACACATTCCATAGAAAGTAAGTAACCACGAAGTTCTTGAAAGCTACAAAATCAAAGGCTGTATCGTGTTTCATCTTCATACATTAGGTATTTAGGCATTTACAGCTTCATGACTTTATGGGTGTTATTTTAGGCAAATTATAGCCATTGAACCTTCAAATGTTCAAAGATGCAGAGCTGCAGGCCTGCTGCTGGAGAAGGAATTCCCTTTAAGTGGTGATTACTAAAGAGTGGAGGTTTCCTTCAAAGACGCTGGACGCGCTCTGGCAACACTCGAACACTAGAAGAGGCTAGGGGAGATGACGAAGACGTTGAAAAGTAGAGAAGAACGTGAGTGACGGGAGAAGGAAAGTGGTAGATAAAGACAGCTGAATCTGAAAAGACACCTGGTGAATTCACAAGTGTTTATTTAAATCAACACAAATTCTGAAAAGATGTTGAGAGAGCGGTGTGGTTTTAACTGGAAGAGAGAAGGAGAAAGACAGCTTACTGGTCCTGAGATCTTTTAGAACTGCGTACAGGATGTGGCAGCAGAGGTCCTAAGGCCAGAGCTGGTGGCTTTAGGCCCTGTAGTAATTACTTTTTCTCCACAGACCACAGAGGCGGCACAACGGCCTGGAGCGGGGTGCGGCACGGCCTTTAGATAAAGCAACCACTGGTTCTAAATCATATGTGGTCAAAGCGCTGCATTCACCCCTTCAGACCATAACTTCAGCCAAATACATGATAGCTGAATGTTACCGGTTGATGATGGTTGTAAATGAGACCTCAAACGGCAGAAGAAAAGAAGCAAAGGTTCACATTGAAGCAAATCAGAATAAGAAGAGATTTATTTCCAGGCAAGTAGCACTTACTAGGAATTTGTCTTGGTTGAAGGTGCATTTATAAAAACAATAATATAAAATAAACAAACAATAAATACAGAAACAAATAAAACACACACACACACGCAACTATTTAGCATTAATTGGGTTAGTGACACACCGCTACACAATGGACATGATGATAAAGGAAAGCTACGAGTAACTGCTGCTGTAAAGATGCCAGTCCTCACTGCTAAGCCATTCAGATTTGGATCTAAAAAAAATGCATTCCTAAAATGCATTGCATTCCTCTGGTTACAATACATTAGTCTTGCTGCTACAGTCACGTTTTGGATTAGCCTACTTTTCTACTAATCGCGCTATGGGGCAAAAAAAAGAGCACAGAGAGATATTTTTGCTAAAACTGTAGCAGTTGTACTGTAGTCTCAATTACTTTTTAAATCACTCAAGTACTGTAAATAATAGGTAGCTCATTCAAAAAAATATTTTAAGTGCTACAGTAAGCATCGAGTGAAACCCTCTAAAAGATTTTGTGCAAAAATTTGAACAAACATGCAGCAGCTTGCATTTTTTATTGAGAGCAAATATTTGATGGATTGTTGTGATCTGAAGATTTGAGGATCTATCATTGTGTTAGCTTAGCACACATCAGCAAAACTACAGTTAAGGTCAAGGTTCAATTTATTCACAAAAGTTAAAAGACAAGTATAAGCATAATGCAGATATGTGAAATGGGACAGCTTGGAAAGCTATTTAAAGCTTGTGTAAAGGGGCTCAGACACTAGCAAATAATATGCATACATCATAAACATACAGTAATATTGTTTAGATGACAAAGTAGACATGTATTATACAATAAGATTTACAACCTACACAAAAGGAAAAAGTGAAGTCCAGTGTACTCAGCTCCAACTACGTGGGATAGGATCGTACAATCACAACAATGAACTGAAAAATGAAAAAGGCTTTGTGGGAAGTTTGACTGTTGGGTGATATTTCTCTGCAGGTTCGTCACTATGAGCGACTCCTGCTAATACAAGTATTGTTCACAGCCATTTTATTATTGGAAACCATGTCAGGGGCTTTTATCCTAATGAGAGTTGTAAAGACCTAAATTAAAGTGCCCATATTATTCTCATTTTCAGGTTCATAATTGTATTTTCAGGTTGTAACAGAATATGTGAATACGTGGTTTTATTTTCCCAAAACTATTTTATAACATATTTTTGTTGTTTCAGATCCTGTTTTCACCCTGTGGTTTTAGGTCTCTGTTTTAGTTACAGAGTGAGACATCCCACTTCTATACTATCTTTGTTGGGAGGCGCACATGCCCAGTAGCTAGGTAAGATCCCATCAGCTAGATAACTCTTTCTCCAACTTCGGTCAGTCCAAGGCAGGATTAGCTGGGAGACTACTTCTAGACGAGGGACACTTGTGTAATACTTGTAGAACAGGAACATGGAAGTAGTTCTTTTGGAGATTATGGTCCACTAGTGTGTGTTGTAGCAGTTTTTTTTGCCATTGAGAACGCGCTAGCATGCTAGCGCTAGCATCTGCTAAAGTTAGTCACCTCGTCTCGTTTGGTGACGTAGAAAGCCATGCATAGTTTGAACATCTCGCCCAGGGAATGAAGGCAGAGGACATTCAAAAGTTGTATCTCACTCAAAACAAGCATGGATAGTTTGTCTGCTTGTGGAAGCACCAGAGACACAAATTTGCACCCCGAATCCCCCAAGAAGTTATTTTTTCATAATATGGGCACTTAAGAAGAAACTGTTCAAGATATTGTGAGAAGCAACGTTTTAGAACCATGGTTGCGTGATCTGCAGTGCAAGTGGAAGAGTGTGTGAGAGAAGCGGGTTGCATTGATAGTATTAATGGGTGGAACATGATGGCTGTTGAAGTAAGTGAGGTGAAGGATTCCTAGGATACTTACAGAACATGTTAACATACACCCCGTACACACAGTTACTGAGTGGGTGGGGTGTCAGCTGAGGGGGCTTACTCACATGAGGTTGGTCCCCTGGATTTAACCCCAGCATTGATTTTGCTCTTTGACTTCACACTGAACACAACTTCAAAACCTGCTTCCCCTTCTCCCCAGGATTTAAACCCAGCATGCCTTTCACACTTCACTTCAGTGATCATACAACAGCTAATGAAATTGCTACGTTTAGGCCTCACATCCACACCACTCTGGCGTTTCCGAGGCCCTAGAACGGAACATTTGGAAAGACTGCTGACCCCTTTCAAGTTTGACGGAGACCTTTGGAACCGACGATGCACGTCAGTCGGCCCAATCAAAATCCTGGTCTTAATTTTCGCCATATTTGTTTTTCATTCAAAGTGTTTTCAACTTATACATCCATCCTTATACATCACAGAGTAACGTTAGACAGTCTGCTTCCTGTTTAGATCGGCACATGCATGCCCGGTGAATGCAAACGGCCATGTGATACGCAACAGTGTCACATGCGTTAATATGTTAATATTTATTGATAATAGAATGAATGAGAAAATGTGAGGGCTCAACTCATCCTCATACCAAGATTGACTAGCTCAGGAAAATACTCTTTTTCTTTCAGCCAATAGAGGCAACACTGACTTTTTATGCAACATGTGCCACTGGCAAACCATGCGCTGCTACACGTGGACCATCCGGGTGCATGCAGCATTAAGATCCTGCTTTCATTCTCCCCCTTTTCAGTCTATCATCAGCAGAAAAAAAAAAAAACTAAAGTAATTCACATTTAGATTTGGTTCACTAAAATCCTATGGTTTGGAATCCAGAGGCATGAAAATTGAGCGCTAACGGCACCGTTACCCCCCCCCCCCCCCCCCCCCCCCCCCCAACCGCTCAGGGCGCTGGTTCAGCTGGCAGCCCACTCACTCTGACATCTCTCCATTAGTGCATGTATAGGTCCTGAGCATGTGTGTGTATTTCAGGCCTGTGTGCGATTACTAACAAAGTGTGTACACAAAGTGCACATTGTAATTTCCCCACTGGGGATTAATAAACAAATTAAAATTAAGTAAAAAAGGAAATTAAATAACATCCAAATATACACTGTATATATTTTCAATCACCACATGGGCTTGCCTCGTGATGTGTATCAATATCATTAGGCAACAACCCCCCCCCCGCCAGAGTTACTAACATATCCCTATTCCTCCCCCAACAGACAGAGACCAGAGCCCGAGCAGCTGAAGTCATTAAAACTGGAGACACAAATACACTCCGCTTGCCCGGTCCTTTCCTCCTCCTTGAGATGGCTTATCTTTCTAACACCTACACACACAAACACACCCTCACATAAGCATATACACATAAACCCACAGAGGCTTGCAGAGGCACCCAAACTACAAGCTGCTGGACATAATTAACAACCTTCCACACCGCCCCATGCCCCCCAGCTTTCCTGAGCACGGCTTATTTATTTGCTCACACCATGACGTATGAATCAGAACAGCAGGCATATAATGGACTGTTTGTGTTATATGCCCATTGGGTCTTAAAAGGATGACGTAATAATATATACTTTCCATGTACCAATAGAGAAAGAAATTATAGAGAAGAAAAAAGACCAGGTAAGGGGAGGCAACAAGGGTGTCATGCTTAGTGGCGGAGGCAGAACGTGACAGATGGGTGGGTCTGGATTAAGTTGAGGGGGGCCTGAATCTAGGGTGTCCCAAAATTAAAGCAGTTGTCCCAAACCCAGGAAATATGAGGCTTTCTTGTAGTTGTAAGAAACTTCTGCCAGACCCCAATGGTGTAGTCCAATGTATTGTAGAAGGTACACTGTACTGTATATGTATGGGCTAGAATGTGGGGGTCTGGATGTAAATGTAAAAGGACCATTCACACACATTCTGTGGCCGAGGCTGCCACCTGCTCATTAGATACACATTCACACATTAACAAAATGCAATATGCCAATAAACAGATGGCAATTTCAAATACAATTGAAAATAAGAATGCAAAGTATGTTGTTACATGTCATTGCACATTTTTAAGTATATGGAAATCTTGGAGCTTTCTTAGTGGTTATACTACATATACCTGAGTATCACGTAGACTACACCACTGGCCGGGACGGTAAAACACAAGCTCCTTACATTGTGGTCGTTTTTGAAATTGCCTTTTCAAATTATATTCAATAGATACTGCATACTGCATACCACAGTGTAACGCAGTGTGCAGTATCTACTGAATATTATTTGAATATTAAATGAAATAACAAATAGAATTTGAATTGTATTAGAGGAAGACTGACAGCTCTAATATAGACCTACGTGTCATAATTAATTAACAAGACTGTCAAAGGGAGAAGGTTCGCAATCTCTTGTGGAGCATTATAACTTTGAAAAACCACAGGTTCCAGTTAATCTTATAATGGATATGTGTGTTGAGTTATTTAAGCAATCAGGGAAATAAACGCCTCTTGTCTGCGTGTCTCCTGATAGAGCTCCAGCAAGTTCCCAGGTGGTCTGTGAAGGTGGACTGGCTGAGCGGCAAACCAGCAAGCAACCACGGCAGGCACCCTACCGGCTGTCACGTCGGACTTTGGAGCTTTTGAACTCCGACACAGTTGGATCAAATTTGCAATCAAACATACATTTTCATAAAACGGCTCATATTTGAGCTCTACATGGTTGATTTTGCGGAAAAAAAGTCTCAGAAGACAATTTAGTGATGAAATAGATGACGAACAATGTATGAAGTTTCCAGTTGTTGGCCACAACAGCAATCCATGGTTGTTGTGATTGTTGCAGCACTTTAAACACCAACACACTTAACTTTAAGTTTCTGATTGGGCGGGCCAGCTGTCGATGTGGGCGGGCCCAGGCCTGTCCAGGCCCTCTCACAGTTCCGCACCTGG